>NC_084914.1:2090438-2319505 GCF_949316345.1 Pungitius pungitius
TTCCTCCTACGTGTGTGTGTGACTGTGACTGTGTGTGTGTGTGAGACCTATAGCTTCATAGGGGAGGAGTCTGTAGCTGCAGGTGAAGCTTGTGTCCTCACTGATGGTCCCACCTGGATCATCGACCCGATCGATGGAACCACAAACTTTGTTCATGCGTGAGTAAAAAAAAACTTTTAATTCTCAGTGATTTCTTCCACTAGAGGCGAAGAAGTGAGATCTGTGGAAGGGTCGAACATCATGGTCCTTTAAATCAGGGCTGAACACAACACATAGTTGTCATCTAATCTTCATTGAAACAAGGATGTGGAGATGATGGGCTGCAGCGATACATTTTACCCCCATTAAATATCTAATGGTCTCTTTAACAGATTTCCCTTCGTTGCTGTTTCCATCGGATTTTCTGTCAACAAACAGGTAAGTTCTACATTTAGTCCAAGTCGTAACCAACTATACCCACTAGTACCAGAACCGACCCTGTGCCCCCTCCCTCGGTTCAGAGCGCATGTTGACCACAGCTCAAGCGGGACATGAACCCTTCATCGAATGGATTTCTACACAACCTTTGACGGTTTGAAGTAGGAACCCACTGCTCTCCAACCATTGGTTGTGACTTTCAGATGGAGTTTGGCGTGGTCTACAGTTGTTTAGAAGATAAGATGTACACAGCGAGAAGGGGGAAGGGAGCCTTTTGCAACGGAGAGCCTCTGCAGGTGTCTGCACAGGAAGGTCAGTCATGTGGTTTCATCAGGACGAGAAGCCCAAACACTGAGGACGAGTCATTTCTGCAAATCACATTCAATCCAAATAAAAGCGTCGTGACACATGTAAAAAATAAAAATCTTGTCTTCATCCCAACCTCCAGTAACATAGTGATGTCATGATGAACTGTTTGTTGCTGTCAGACATTAAACAGTCGATCATCAGCACGGAGTTTGGATCCAGCAGAGACCCCGAAGCTGTAGAGAAGATCTTCTCGAGCCTGAGGAGTATTCTCTGCATCCCTGTACACGGGTAATACTGCAGTAGTACCACAGACATCATACTTGGCCGGTATACTGTATGCATACCTTGTACTTCTGACTAGCACGGTGTACTTTAACCCTCTACACGGTGTCCAGGGTGCGCGGTGCAGGGACTGCAGCCATCAACATGTGTCATGTGGCCTCAGGCTGTGTTGAGGCCTACTACGAGGTGGGGATCCATGTGTGGGACGTGGCCGCAGGCTCCCTGTTGGTGTCGGAGGCCGGCGGGGTCCTGATGGACGTGGACGGTAAACGGAAGCTCGGTGACACTACTGACGATTGACACGTGGCGCCATTGTCGATGACATCACCCCGTTGTGTTCAGGGGGAGCAGCCGACCTGATGTCCAGGAGGATCGTTGCTGCGAACAGCAGAACCATCGCAGAGAGGCTCGTCTCAGAGATCCACAGCTTCAGCCCCCTCCGGGACGACGCCACGCCGTGAAGACTCGCGGTGCATTCTGGGCCCAACTACACATTTGTGTGTGAGGCGGGTGTTAAATTTGTTCACTTCGTGGTAAATAAAGTTTGTTGTGAAGCCTGTGTGGACTGCGTCGGTCACTAAGTCGTCTCTTTTATTTCACACAAAGCTCAAGCTTCTATGTTCTGTGCATAGATGACCTACGGAGACCGAGTCAGCTGATTGGTTGGCTGCTTGCGTGTGTGTAAAACACAACGATGGCGTCCGAGTTCGATGAAGTTGGCAAGATATTCAAGTTATTTGTGTGTTTAGCCAAAGTAGCGTTGAGCTACTACTGTGATGACTTGGCTATGTTGTCCAGTTCTTGTCGTGAGTTCTGATATTTGATCATCAGAGTTGTGTTGGCGCATGTACGGCTTCTGTAGAGATGCTCACTCTTTAAGAATCCAGCATCGTGAGAAAGGGACACGAAGCACAGGAAAAAAGAAAACTAGAGAAGAGCAGGACACACGGATAACGCCACAGTGGAATAAGGGCTTTGAGTTGGTCTTTCGGGTGTTTGAATACATGTTAGCTTATATATAAATAGATGTATCCTTAAATTACATTTATATTGGATATTTATAATAGTCATGATACGTTAGTTATATCATAGACTAATTATTGTTATATAATTAAAATACTGAATAGTATGAATTAAACTGTTGGAATAAATGTTAAATATTTAACTGGAAAGTAAAAATTAGTTTCTGATACTTTTTAGCATTGAATCATACAGAATGTGAACGGTTGGCCCAACCAGAACCCACCAGCCGCCCTGCATGTGACGTTAATGACGTTTATGGCCTTGTAGCCCGGTTCTGCTGTTGATTGACGTTTTAGCTCTCTGCAGTTCTCCCGGTGGCCGCTCGGCGGCGCTGCAGTTTTGCGCGAGCGGTTGTGGATCCGCGCGCGTTTCCGGTTTCGCTTTGTTGCGTTCGTCCAGTAGGGGAGCCTCCTCCAGCCTCCTCACGTCATAGCCGCCATGTACAGAGGACCAGGCAGACCTCCGCCGAGTCCCGCAGCTCCGCGCCCGACTGACCGCTTTCCGTCCCCGGCCTTCGGCTGGGGTTTCCCCGGGCCTCGCTCTCCTTACGGAGGCGCTGGTTCCTGCTACGAGTCGCCGCTGCGGTCTCCGGTTTCTCATCGGGGCTACGGGGACGGTTCTCCCTCCGGGTTCCCAAGCGGGCCCCGGGGGTTCGGAGGCTCGAGGCGGCCCAGAGGGGCTTCGTCCCGGAGGCCTCAGACCTTCAGTCACAACTCGCAGGTAACTGACGCCTAGTTTCTGCTTCTGCGTTTTCACAGAAAGAGCACGAAGAGCCTCCTGCGTGTTTCGACCCCATTTTTCTAAACTTGCATCAAAAGCTACGTGAGCTCACGCAAGGCTGTGATTGGTCTGCTGACTGCATCCTTTACGGAGTCTCACATTTCCGGCTTCATAGCGAGAGTTTTTGTCGGAAAACCCCGTAAATATGACCACGGATACAGCCCTTCACTGGAGGACAATACGGACGCGGTGATGGCGTCCAATTCACGGAGGAAGATCTCCACAAACGTCGGTTTGCTGGTCGATGGGTGAACAAAGTTATGGAGGAAAATACGGGACAAATATGCCCACAAGCCAGAGGGGGCTTTCCTCTGGAAAGTCTAGTTTGCTTTTGGCTCGACCAGTTTTCCGACTAGTTATCAGTCCGATGATGATGGTTTGAGTCTCTAATGTAATGTCAGAGTCTCTTGGTTTTCAGAGTGAATCTTCAGTGGAGAGATACTTCAGCCGCTCCATGCTGCAGGATCCCTGGGAAGCTCTTGAACCAGCTGCAGACAGACAACAGGCCTCACTAGACTACAGCAGGAAGCAGCTCAACTGAAGTCCGTTCAGAAGTTCATCGTCGCCGTGGATACGTCCTGTCAGTCACTGCGCCCTCGAGTCACATGTTTCACCCGTTTCAATCAAAACAGCCTCTAGCTGTCGCTGATTCGTGGGCCGAATCATCCAATAGTTTGACACATAATATATTATATCCTGTGCTGAGTATTTGCTGAAAAGGTGACGGGATTTGGGGACGGATATTTCTTTTGAAGAGTTAATAAACGCCACCATGTCGGTTCATGATTAACTAGTCCTCTACTTTCACATCATTTCAAGCTATGGGTCAAGTCCAATGGTTGTAGCTCTATGGGGGTAGAGTCTTCAAGGGGACATATTATGAAAATTCCACTTTTATAGGTCTTGTACGTGTTATTGTGCACGTCTGGTACGTCTACAAAGACATTTGTATGATTCCTGCAGTGAATGAATTCTAATAAACACAACTTGTTTGGAAGACCGAGCGAGAGAAAACTTCATTTCTTTACAAGGAGTCCAGGCTCAGAAGCATTAACTTCATTTCTAAAGACCACGGAGGAAAAAAGTCGTGGGTTTGATGAAATCATATTGAAATGGACTTTTTTTTCTCAATTTGGGCGCCAATAGAGCGCTGGCTGCGCACTATGATCGGTCAGGTTTGGGAGGGTGCTTAACCATTACAGACAGACTGCATGTTCACAGACAATCAATATGCTTTAATACCTTGGCGTGTGAAATCCTAAATACAAGAGTCTTAAGATGAGCGTGTCTCCTTTAACAACAAACAGGGCAAAATATTTATTTTCCACCTATGTTAGATATATGAGGAAATTGTCATGGGTGGTGCATACATGGAACAAAAGAAGAGTGTACAGGCACATTGATCAATACTATTGAAAGTGTCCAAATGTCTTTTGAATAGTCAGTGGGGGGACCTGGCTCTGTTGATTTGTGTGGCGAGAGGTCTTAGTCCTGATGGACCTCAGCCTCCTGCCGGATGGGAGGGGCACAAACATGTTCATGTCCAGGGTGGGAGGGGTCGGCTACAATCTTTCTGGCTCGCTTCAGAGTCCTGGCAGCGATCAAGTCCTGGAGAGACGGCAGATTGCAGCCAATCACCCTCTCTGCAGAGCGGAGGACACGCTGCAGCCTGCCCTTGTCCTTGGCTGTGGCTGCAGCGTACCACACGGTGATGGAGGAGCAGAGGATGGACTCCATGATGCATCATCATCGTCTTTGGCAGGTTGAATTTCTTCAGCTGGGCCTTCTTGGTGATGGAGCTGATGTTCAGCTCCCACTTGAGGTCCTGGGTGATGATGGAGCCCAGGAAACGGAAGGAGCCCACAGTGGTGACGGGGGAACCTTTAATAATGAACTCAATGAGGCCCATATCTTCAGGAGATAGTTTACACTGATTTATGCTTTAAATCAACACAATGTTTGGACTAAATGACAAAATCACATAAAATGAGTCACTTCAGTCTGCAGCGGTTAAATAGAGCATAAATACACACACACACACACACACACACATTATTTTACCAAGGCACTGTTTTCCGTTTCCAGGCCAACAACAATAATGTCTAATTAAGCCTGAAAACCCTCCCCATGACACATCTGTGGTCCGTATGGAGCCTACAGGTGTGTCTGCGTGTTTGTGGAGATTCAATCCTCAGCTCCTCCTGAGACACCTGATCCTCACCAGCAGCTGCTCAGACCTCCACATCAGGTCCAAACTCTGGATCTAATGTGAGGTGGCAGTTTCTGAGGTTTGGCCTTTTGAAGGCTCCTGGTTCAGCCTGGAGGGGGGTGGGGGGGGGGGGGGGGGGTTAGACAAACCAACACACATCAGAGTGCTTCAAGCTGCAGGAAGTAGCACGAAAGAGAAGAACCATCCATCCGATCACTTGGAAGACATGGATTCGTCTGGTAATCGGCTTTGATGAACAAACCTTTCCAGGCAGTTGAAAGAACAGAGCTAAAAATACAAGAAATTCTCAACAGTAATCTACTGCTGTTCGTAAACACAGTTTGATGCGGTTAAATACAGCAAAAACCTGCAGTACACAACAGCATTTATTACTCTTTAAGTTGACTTTAAATCCGCTCTTTACTCACATCATCTACTCACAATGCATCAAGTGTCTACTACTTATTAAGCACATTCCATGTAAAGACATCCAAAGATATTATCAATACGTGATTATATTCAGGGGGGGGGGGGGGGGGGGGAATTAGGCAAATTTCCTCTTAATGAAGCACCAAAGTGCACCTCGCACCACCTTTGCTCCACCTGTGCTCCACCTTCTAGACATTGAGGACAAAACAACATTTTTTATTAAATGCTATTTCAATTGGGTTCAGTGCAAATACTCTCTGATTTTTGTTTTATTACATTTAAGGTCTCAGCCCGGGAAGGAGGGACAAAGACCGACCAGGGGACGGTGACGTATAGAAGGACAGAGAAGCTGGTCCAGAAAAAGGCACCAACTGTCAATCCCCCCCCCCCCCCGTGGCCTCCTGCATGTTTCCACAGACTCCTCACACAGGGACAGAAGATCCCAGGGTGCAGTGCTGCCATCTCTCCTCCCTCACTGGCTAACCTTCTTTTAAATGATGTTCTGTTCAGTTCACTTAACATACAGTTCCAGACTTTATATTATCTTAAACTGTATTAAAGACATGCCCTTAGTCCTTTACATTTTAAACTATATCCTTTAGTGGTTTAATCATCACAACACAGTTTTATGTTAGTGCAACAACAGTAAGTCACAACACCTTGTAACTTAAATACTGAGATAACAATGAATATAGTTTAAATATGGTGATAACTTGTCACATTTAAAATGTTTTACATGTGTGTGTGTGTGTGTGTGTGTGTGTACTGGCCTGCAGCTGTAGGTGATTCACTTCCTGTGATCACACCTGAGATCAAATCCGCTGCAGGCTGTCAGTGCTCAGAACATCTGGGACTCATCAGCCTGGACACCTAGACCGAGACGACTCAGCCTCCGATGATCACAACTGATGAGTCACCTTCAGGGCCACAGCACGTCCGAGGTCACATGTGTGACCAGGGACACGTCAGGTGTTCCCTCTGGAGGACTCTAGGGAGCTCCAGAGGGAACACCTGACGTGTCCCTGGTCACATGTGTGACCAGGGACACGTCAGGTGTTCCTTCTGGAGGACTCTAGGGAGCTCCAGTGTCTCAGTTGGACTCACTGGTTGACTCTTGTGTCTCTGGTTGACTCTGGCGTGTCAGGTGGACCAGAATGTGGGTCACCTTTGACTGATTTTAAATAAGCGTGTGCACGGTGGGGGAAGTAGGTGCAGGTCTTCTTCTCGTGTTCCAGCCGAACCTCCTGCGGCTCGTCTGGTATTTGTATGTCTGTCCTGCTGTGAAGTTAAAGGTCGAGGATCTCCTCTCACACCGAGTCCTCCTTCAGGATTTGAGTTATCAAAACCCGGTCTGGAATCTGAAGTCCTTCACTTTTAAATGTCTCCATAGAGGGAAACCTTTTGTTTAAATATAGAGATTTTAGATATAAAGAATAATGATGATAATAAACCATCCAGGTTCAATCACCTTTTCCCTCAGCAGCAGGAAGCACAGTCCCTCCGGAAGGAAAGAGACCAATCATCCCAGGCTTGTTCCTCATCGCCATGGATACGACCTGTCAGTCATTGCTCACTCAACGTTCCTCGAGTCACATGCTTCATCTGCTTCTTTCAAAACACCCTCAAACTGTCACTCCTTCGTGAAGCAGTTTGGCAGGCTGGAGCAGAATATTTGATATAGTGATTGGTTCTAATACTAAACTGTGTTTAGTATTGTGAAGACATTCACGAAGCAGGTTCTGGTCTCGTCCTGCTGATGATCCTGAGGATCGGGATCCGACTTCTACCAAAGTGTAGTGAGTAGGAATCAGTAATCTCTTAAAAATATCAGTGAAGAGGGTGATCGCTACATAAAAAGGTGAGCAGGTGGAAATCCCCCTGCCCCCCACCCCCCTCCCCTCCCCTGTTAATAGGGTCCTTGTGAGCGACTGCAAGATCCCACCAGAGAGAGACAAGTCCTCTCATTGTTTCTCATTGGGAGCTTCTGGAGATCCTCTTCATCCGGCAGTGAGCTGATCACCGATCAATAAGCAGAGAAGCTGCAGATCCACAAACAGGATCACAAGCTGGAAGGTAAGAATATTGTTTAATGTGATTTATATGTTTTAATGTTTGCTAACAAGAGGCTTCTGTCTCACAGGGAACACTTTCAAACCAATATATATATTATTACTGAAATTTAAAATATAATAAATAATAAGTCAAATAAATCCCAACAGAAAAGTATATAAAAAACCTGTTTTTAGTGGATGATTTTCAGAACAGTTCAGTGTCATTACGTCTGTCTGTATACCATTTACTATGTTAATAATGCTTCTGTGATATTTATAAATCGAGTTTAGTCTGCAAATAAAATCAGAGATTCATTTATATTAACACATTATTATATATGTAAAATATTTATATTTATATAATGTGTGTATTTAATATTTTTACATGTACATATATATAATGTTTACATACAGTATCATATATTTATACATACATATTATGTATATGTGTATAAATATATGATATATTTAAGCCTTTGGCTCAGTAATAGAACAAGTGTTAATAAGGTAGTTTAAGTTAGTCTAATCTATACCTCGACTAAAAAAACAAACTGTAGCACTTAAACTGAACTTATGGCTCTTATTTATAACAAGTTGTAAATCTGATTATTCGATGAAATTGCACTTTGTTTCTTGTTTGTTTCTTTATGGCTGAAATGCACTAATTGTAAGTCACTTTGGATTAAAGCCTCAGCTAAATGACATGTGATCTAAAGTTGTATATACAACTTGTTTCTCCTTTTTTCTTCTTTTTCCCTCAAAAGGATCAACTTCTCCTTCACGTCCTCCTGCTTCCACGTGTCTGCTGTTGTCATTTAGGAGACGTATTTCTCCTCCTCTGATCGGACTCTTTGTTCCACAATTCACGTCTCGACGTCTTCGAGTTTCACACCTCTTATTTGGACGGTTAGACGTCGGCGTCCATCTCATCAGAGATGATCTCTCTCTGGTGTTGGTGCTTGCTCAGTGCGTTGGTCTCCTCGCTGTGGGAGGAGCCGGGCTGTGAGGCGCTGACCCTGAACTCCGTCCTCCTTCGCCAGGTGTCAGGAGGTGGACGCAATGGACGAGGAGCAGCCGCAGGTGCCCCCTGCTACCAGAGGTGGAGGAGGAGCTGGGTGTGGAACCAGTTCTTTGTTCTGGAGGAGTACACCGGAGATGAGCCGCTGTATGTTGGAAAGGTACATAAACACTATTTTCTTATTAGAACAAATGATCAATTTGTTAAATCCGATTTCATCACATTTTTCAGATGTTCCGATTATACTTTGTGTTTGGTATGGACAGTAAAATTGACACAATATGACCTGCTCCACACACACAAATTACTGTACAATTAGTTTACTTGGTTACCTTTGTTAGTTTAGCTGGTTATCTCTGATAGTTCACCTACTTTTCTCTGATAGGTTACCCCATAATCTTTCGGTATTTACCCGGTTATCTCTAGAAAATGTCTGCAGTTTCCTCTGGCCCTTTCAGATCCACTCTGACATGGATAAAGGGGACAGTCGGGTTAGGTATGTCCTCACTGGTGAAGGTGCGGGATCAATTTTCACCATTGATGAGAACACCGGAGACATTCATGCCACCAAGAGACTGGACCGGGAACAGCAGGCGTACTACACCCTGAGAGCGCTAGCTCAAGACCAAAATACCCACCTGCCCCTTGAACCGGAGTCACAGTTTGTCATTAAAGTCCAGGATGTTAACGATAACGAGCCCAGGTTCTTGGATGGACCGTACACCGCCAGGGTGGCTGAGGGATCTCCAGTGGGTGAGTCGTAACACCTGTACACTAAATGTGGAGTTTGGTAAAGATCACCTGTTGACACTGGTCTAGGACTCGATCTGTATATTAAGTGATCAAGCCCTAGACAAGTCCCCAAAAACTTTTCTTGGCAGAGTGCATTGTGGGATTTGTAGTATTATGGTGATGCGTGCGATACACCGGCGGGTCAGCTCTAATAGTAAATAGATTTGAACATGCGGGCCAAAGATAATAGAAATGCTTCTCTGCAGGTACGTCCGTAGTGACTGTTGTGGCAACGGATGCTGATGATCCAACGTATGGAAACTCTGCGAGACTGGTTTACGACATCCTGAAGGGTCAGCCATACTTCTCTGTGGAGCCAGAGACAGGTAAAAAACAACTACTGAGCACACCTAAAAACATGAACACAACACCCGCACTAACCTGACTAAACACAAAGGGCAGTGCACGAGAGGTACAAGAAACACCATCGGGTTCCAGATGAAGGCAAAAAAAACGCTCGGGGGTTCCGATCTCCATCGAACATTTATAAAACGTTTATTGTACCTGAGACTCATCTGGCCGTCAGGTGTTGTGCGGACTGCTTTACCTGACATGGACCGGGAGATGAGGGACCGTTACCTGCTCGTCATCCAGGCCAAAGATATGATTGGACAGAAGGGAGGTCTGTCAGGAACTACTTCTGTCACGGTGATTCTGACCGACATCAATGACAACCCGCCCCGTTTCCCCCGCAGTGAGTCTTTACGTGTGACGTCAGAGGGACACAGGTGACATGTTACACCTGTGTGCACACATTGATTTCATGTGGACAGGCAAAAAAATATATGAATTTTTCAAATGTATTTTTATAACAAAATGACAATTTCACATATTTGCCTCAGTGGGCTTTACAATCTGTACGTATCCGACATCTTCAGACACATGAATAATATTTCGTTTGGAGGAAAGACGATTAGAAACCACAGAGGATGGATCATCTATCAGGATGGACAGAAAATAGATGTCATGTGATGCGAATAAACAACCGAAGATTTACAGCACATTCAATGTGTATGAAAGAAATTGGTTATATTAATTATTAAGAATAATTCATAATTAGAACCATATTGGAAACATCAGTGGATATATTAGATCAATAATGGTGACAAAGGTAGTAAGGATGTTTGTAAGTGATGTGACAAATTAAAATAAAGACAGTAGCAATTGAATTGAATACTGTGTGCTCCTGTATGTACCTGTGTCCCAACAGAGAGTTACCAGTTCCTTGTTCCGGAGTCGGTTCTGGTTTCAACAGTTATCGCCAAGGTTAAAGCTCGGGACCTGGATGTGGGTTCTAACGCTGAGATGGACTACAGGATCCTGAATGGAGATGGACTGGGGACCTTTAGGATCTTTACTGATCCAAACACACAGGAAGGACTGATCACACTGCACAAGGTATTGGTCAATGTCCAGTAAGGACTCGTCACACCACTGAAGGTAATGGTCAATATCCAGTGAGGTGTGGTGATAATGCATGCCCAAGGTACTGGTATATTGGTAGAAGGTACTGGTTTCCTTTAAGAAGATAGTAGTTTCCTGATAGAAAGTAGTAGTTCTCATTAAAGGGATTTGGGTTTCATGTGGCCGGTATTGTCTTTTTTTAGGATGTAGTGGTTTTCATTTGGCAGGTACTGGTTTTCTTGATGTACTGATGGAACTAAAAATCTGAATCCTTTGTCATCTTATATAAGTCATATCCTATGAATCTCCCCAGGCTGAGATTGTTGTCATCAGCCTAAAAATAACACATCTACTCGAATGGTTCTAACCCCCCCTTCTTCATTCCAGACTCTGGACTTTGAGACCAAGTCAAGCTTCATGCTGTGTGTTGAAGTGTCCAATCGTTACGTGGACTCTCGTTTCCTTTCCACGACACCGTTTAGCGACGTGGTGACGATTCGACTGCTCGTCCAGAACGTAGACGAGCCTCCGGTCTTTTCTTCAGCCGGTCCGATGGAGATCTCAGAGGAAGCTGCAGTGGGAACTGATGTGGGATCAGTTTCAGCTTACGATCCAGACCCCACAAACAGCCCTGTCACGTATGAAACATGCGTTTTGTACAGATCCAGAGTCGACACCAGTGCTTATGTTGTAACGGTGGTAGATCTTTTAAAACTACGTATCTGCAGGTATTCCATAGACAGGAAGTCAGAAGTGGACCATTACTTTTATATCGACAGCAATTCAGGTGTCATCACAACAGCCAGACCTCTGGACAGAGAGATGATTGCCCTGCACAACATTACCATCCTCGCCACAGAGAGCGGTGAGTTTTCACACCTGGCAACGCTAGCTGTTCCCTTGTGGTTCTAGTCTTTATAATGCTAAGCTAAGCTAGCTGCTCCCCATGTGTCAGTCTTAATGCTAAGCTAACCCGTTGCTAGCAGTAAATTCTTGTGATTTTGGACTTCCTGACAAGTGTCTCTGCCTGTTGCAGTAGATCCGTCGCAGGTAGGAAAAGCTGTGGTTCTGGTCTCTGTGACCGACGTAAATGACAACGCTCCGAGCTTCGCTTTGCAGTATGAAACGTTCATCTGTGAGAACGCCGTACCTGGGCAGGTATGAATCTACACCTGGTGCTGTTATATTAGCATTCATTTATAACTGAGTTAAAATCAATGCAAATAGACTTGGACACACAGTTTTTCATTAAAAGGTTGTTTTAGTCATGACAACATATGAGAGAATGAAAAAAGCATTGTTGTATTGGAGACAATATTCCAACCGAAAGTACAAATAACACCGGATTTAACCTGCGCCTCACTGGTCTACTGCTTTGATTTCTGGATAACAGGCCTACAGAGTTCTATTTTCTGCCTGTATGCAGGAGTCAGATGGATTAAGACTCGTCTCAACCACTCATTGCCATTTTGCACGAAGTCCGCCGTCACCACCTCATCTTCCACTGACATAAAATCCCATGTGCAGTCTGCTTCACTAAATATTGCAGCAGAAAAATTTGACAACTCGCTCCTGAATATGAACAGACCTCGTCCATGCTCAAAAAGAGGATCCTGTGTTTCAAATAATCATAAATGGGTGTTAACTGACAGTAGAGTTAAAGCAGCCTCATCTGAAGTGGGACGTATTGGCAAGAGTTTCCCAAACATTGCCTTGCTGATGGTTTCTTATGTTGCAGGGTCACCCTTCCACCAGGTGATCTTATATCACAGACTGTAGTCCCTAGTAGTTGGCAAAAAAATAAGTATTTTAAACATTGCATAGTCATTTGAGCTCAGGGATTTTGTGCGAACGGGATTAAGTTAAACCCACAATGTGTTAGACTGAATTATTTCCTGATCGTACACCCACGCCGCTAACGTTAGCATTAGCTTTCCGTTAGCTCCCGCGGTCGACCGCGCATGCAAATACTGGCACTGCCTTCGACCTGTTGGGCACCGCTGGACTAGACTATATCAGATCAGACTCCAGTCCCACTGCTGTCGAGCAGCTCAGAGTTGGCTTGGCTTGATTTAAAAAGGTGTAGGATTATGTTTTGGGTTTTTGCGTTCTGGCTCCTCTCAAACTCTATTCTAGTCTGATCATATCGGAGGACCAGAGATACGAGTTTTAGATCAACAACGATAGATTTTCTTTCTGTTGCAGGTTTAAAATCTCTACAGAAGCTCTGGATGAAATGTGATTGGTTAAAATCTGAAACTGTGATAAAACAAGGTCACTTTTTGCCACCTTTGACGTCTCAGGTAATTGAAACTCTGAGCGCTGTGGATCGAGATGAACCAGAGAATGGACATCGTTTCCTTTTCTCTCAATCCATGGAGACTAAGGGGAAGCTCAGATTCACCCTGAGAGACAATGAAGGTACCAGTCTACAATAATTATTCATAAATATATCAATATGATCTCATTCTTTATGTGAGCAGTGTAAGTTGTGCAGTTTCTTCCACTTGCACTCAAATGGGGGGCGACAGTAGTAGTAGAGAGGGTGCGCTGTCAATTTTGTTGTAGCAGTGTAGTAAAAGTTGAATCTTCTCGTGTTAAAACCAGTTTGGTCTTCTGTCCTCAGACAACACTGCGTCTGTTGTGACCCTCACTGGTTTCCTGCAGCGAGATCAGTCGGTTCACTTCCTGCCGGTGGTGATTTCAGACGGTGGCTCTCCGCCTCTAAGCAGCACCACCACACTGTCCATCACTGTGTGCCACTGCAACCCCACCGGAGACCCACGCTCCTGCAGCCGAGGGGCTTCACCACTGATGGACCTCAGCACAGCCGCCACTGCTGCAGTCCTCACGTTTGTCCTCGCACTGCTGGGTAGGAACGTCTTTTATCCAAAGCAATGAGTGCATTTCAACCATAAGGATACAAACTCACAAGAAATTGCAATTTCATCAAATAAGCTGATTTCCTTGTCATAGATAAAAGCCATTATAAGTACAATTTAAGTGCTACAGGTTGTTACTGTTTTAGTCAAGGTGACAAGCCTGAAGGTGAACCTTTAAACAGTCCAGAGTTTAAATAATTGTGATAGAAACCGTCTACAATAGTGATAGAACCTCACCCACAATAACAGAACCTGTAATAATCATAATCAATAATAATAATAATCAACACCCACATACAGTCCTGATAGAACCAACCCAGAATCAAGCTCGCACCAAATACCTGTGACCAGTATCAGCCACTCCTTTCTCCATAGGTGTTGTCATGGTGACGGTTGCCCTGAGACACAAGCGGAGGCAGCCGATGATGGAAGATGACAGAGAGATTTGTGAGAACATAGTTCGGTATGACAATGAAGGTGGAGGTGAGGAGGACACCAAGGCCTTCGACATGTTCGCCCTGAGACACCACCTCCACCCGCCCGGACCTCTTACCAGAACCCCAGAGTGCACCATGGAGAAGAACCGCCCGCTACAGAACTTCATCTGCGACAGACTGCAGAAGGTCGACCTTGAACTGATGGCGCCCCCGTCTGACTCTCTGCAAACCTTTGCCTTTGAGGGCAGCGCGTCAGCCGCCGAGTCCCTCAGCTCTCTAAGTTTGTCAAACTCATTGGACTCGTTAGACATGTTCGACTCCTTTGAGTGTGACCAGAACTACAACTTCCTCAGGGAGTGGGGGTCGAGGTTCGGGAAGCTTGCAGACCTCTATGGACACAGTGTGGAAGGCGAGTCGGCCTCGTAACCCTTTAGGCTGCAGCAGACCCATGTGTCAGTACTACAGGTTACTTCCTGTTCATCTTTCTGTGCTACCTGTATCTCCGTTGTTTGAGATGGATGTGGATCAGGATCATTCTCAGGAATCAGGAATCAGGAAACGTTTGTTGCCATAATATGTCAGACATACATGGAATTCGACTTGGCGGTTGGTGCGTGACGGCAGACAGTACGGCAATGACAACAGACAATGTCGTGCAGGAATAAGAAAAAATGTAATAACATATATGCTATGGGTTAGTAAAAGGCCTGAACCACGGAGAACCTTAAAGCCATGGGAGTGAGTGAAGAATGAAAAAAAATCTTTTATTGAAAAAATTAAAGAACTGGATCAAAACTATAGTGTTGTATTTTTCAATGTTCAAGACAGAAACTAAAACCTTCAGGTTTACATTTATTTTTCAAATGGTAAAAACCTGGACCTTCCGTCCTTCGTTTTTGATAATGAGAAGAAAAGGAATCTGTTTGGAATGATTCTTACTATTGCATTCAAACAGTAGACGTGCATGAAACGTTCATTGTGTTTTAAATGTATTTCTAACCGTTTAACGTTCAATAAACGTGCCTCAAGTGTTGGTGGATTTTTTGGTCCTCTTGATGTCGCTGCAGGCGCCACAGTATCACTCACAGAGGACTTTTGTTTTGACAGTACTGTGTCACCCGGATGTGACGGGTATTATTTCCGGTGGTCTCAAAGCGGAGTGTCGACATCTGCGCTTTCTGAGATCTCGCTGTCAACGGTTCGTGGATGATGGCGGTCCGTCCGGGTCCGTGCGGGTCCCTGCTTATCTATCTGACCTTGCTGGTCTTTGCGGTCCCCCCCCTGACAGCCTGGGACGCGGATCTGGAGCTTCTGGACCTGGTGGAGGAGATCCCGCAGAACTTCTACCAGTTCATGTCCCTGGACCAGGTGCTAACTGCTAACTGTCTCCATGGTTACGGACAGTAGCCGCTAGCTTAGTGCTAATTCTGTCAGCCGACCGCCACGTACACACAGAGCGGCGGTGCTAGTTAGAAGCTGTAGCAGGGCAGCTAACACTAAGGATGCTAACGGTTAGCTTCTAAAAAGGGGGGTAACCCGGATGTAGTTGCAGCTTCTTTGCGTGACGTGGGCTGCGTTCGAATAGTCCCTACATTTAGGAAAGGTTCCTCTGAGTGAAATTACCCATCCTCTGTGATAACTTTAACTTTAATGCTTCTTCCCAAAGGAAACATTAACCCTGCCTTTTATAAAAACGCTGCCTTCCAGTGGCATTATTTAAGGTGATTCATCATGAAAACAAACCATTAAGTTTATTTTCAATAGGTATGACCATTAATTTAAATACAGTCATGAGCTAATGTGGCTCCGCTGGAGCGGTTCTGTTCACCAACTGAATAGAAAATGGAACCCAATTGTAATGTTTGTAATAGAGGCATTAAGTCATGGTTAGCAGTGTGTATTTATGGACGTCTCTTCTTGTTTTTTTCTTTTATCCTCCTGTTGTAATTCATGTTTTGCTACAAACACTATTGTAACACTAACATTATTGTATGTCTCCACGATGGTTTCCATATCGAATGGAGCTTGAATAGAGGGTGCAGGAGGTTGGGTTCCATGCATCTGAAGGACTAACCGCTGTCCCACTGCTCTCAGGACGCTTCGGCAGCGGAGATAAAGAAGGCGTATCGGCGACTGTCCCTCTCTCTGCACCCCGACAAGAACAAGGACCCGAACGCTGAGACTCAGTTCAGACAAGTGAGAAACGCGTGAACGATTTACAACACACACACACGCACGTGGCGCACAACACTACGCAAGTACGGATATAACACGTTCACTTTAATATACAGTGTTACAGCTAAGGTGCAAACCACGGTGGCCAATCGTCACTGTTAAGACTTGGATGAGTCCATCAATGAAGCAACATGAAAACAGAACTTTCAAGTCATCCAGTCTTTGCCCTTGTTTTTAGTTGGTGGCCATTTATGAAGTCCTGAAGGACGAGGAGAGGCGGAGCAAGTGAGTCTCACGTCCCTACATCATGTCCAGACCTTCACCAGTCCTTTAGACCCCTGTCACTGGTCCGTTGGAGCTCTGCCACTCGCCCTGAGACCCCCTTACGCCTCATGCATGCATGCTTGTATGTTTTGCAGGTATGACGATATCCTGGAGAACGGGCTCCCAGATTGGCGGCAGCCAGTGTTCTACTACAGACGAGTGAGGAAGATGAGTAACGCTGAGCTGGCCTTCCTCCTCTTCCTCATCCTCACGGTGGGACACTACGCTGTCATTTGGTCTATTTACCTGGAGAAACAGCTGGTGAGTCGGGCAAAAAACAAAACGACACCATGAAAAGAGACTCGTTTTATTTATGAATCCTTCATGCGTTCAGGACGAACTGCTGAGTAAGAAGAAGAAGGAGAAGAAGAAGAAGCTAGGCTCCAGACCTGCAGAGGAGCTCAGGTGTCTTGGCCAGGAGCGAATGGACAGGTACAGCGACATCCTTGGCTCCACTGTTAATTTGGACGGGTTGTTATTGTTTGTGTGTTTGTTGTTCCAGAGTTCACCATCGCCCACACTGGCAGGACATCCTCCCTCTGAAGCTGAGCATCTGGCTTTACCTGTCCATCAAGAACCTGCCTCAGACCATCCAGGTACTCAAACCTGTCTGTCTCTTTACTTACCATCAAGACTCAGGTTTGAGTCAGAGGGGGGGGGTCAAAAGAGTCCTCTAGGCCAGGGGTCTTCAACTATAATCTGAAGAGGTCCAGATAGAGAACATTTCCAGAAGCAAAGGTCCGGAAGATTAAATTAGAGTTGTATCAACATCTGCATGAAATCAATATACAACTAACAAATCAAATGAATTCAGTAAGATTCAAAAACTCTTTTGACAATATTTACTGTCACGTAACAAAGAACTAAACATATATATGTGACTGCAAATATAAATAATGTTCATTAACAAATTAGGGCTGTATTTAAATTATTAACATTTCTGCGTTCAAACAGTGCTTCAATTCAGAAGAAAACGGGAAGAAAAGCTTGAATTTCCCCTTTTCTGCTTCACATTTAGACTTGAGAGTTTCAGAAAATTCTAAATAATGAATCTAAACAAAAATGTAAACACATTTTAACAGTTGGACAGTTTAATAGAATATATATATCCAGAATTAAGATCTAGTTTTTCCAGGACTTTAAACATGTACCTGAATGCATCACGTGGAGGAGCTCATTGAGCCTCATGATGACGTCTCTTATGAGACACTGGTTTAGTGCTGCAGTGGGAAGTATGAACAGAAACCAGTCTGTCCATTATGGATTAAATGCTCTACTTCCTCTGTCCATTTGTCCCTCATTTGTCTCACTGTCCCTTTCTCTCGCTTTCTTTGTCTCACTCGTCTTTTTCTCGTCTTTCTTTTCTTCTTACGTATTATTTGTAATTTGCTGCTTCCTCTCGTCTGTCTGCAGTATTGAGACAATGTCATCGTCCTGCCTGGAATGCAGAGACTCGATTGGTTGAGTGGTGTCACGTGGGATGGTTTAACTCGAATGCTATTGGCCGGTGCTTTAAGCCACGACCGTAAAGACGAGTAAAGCTGACACCATTTACAAGTCGCTTGTGTATTTCTAACAGAAAGGGTGTGTGTTTCAGGAGATGAAGCAGTACTATGAGGACTACCAAGAGATGAAACAGCAGCAGAGAGAAGAAGCTGAAGCTGAACAGGAAGTTGTCATAAGTAAATATGTTTTACACGCTTTGCATTCAGGCTGACGTTCCCTCAGCTCTGATGAGATGTAACTTCCTGTTCATTGTCTGCTTAGAAGAGAAGAGGCCAAAGGTCAAGAAGCCAAAGGTGGAGTTTCCTGTCTACGAGTTGTCATCCGAGAACGCGATGTGCCAGGGTTATGACCAGTCCACGTCCATTGAGGAGATCGAGGAACAAATGGACGACTGGCTGCAGGACCGCTCCAAGAAGAAGGTACCACGAGTTCTACTCTCTTATCAGAACGATCAACAGCGAGAACCAACCTTTTCATCGTTGATCCGCATGCGTGTGTGCATGATGTCCCGGTCTCCTTATTGCTGTCCTCAGGCTGCAGACTGGACAGAGGACGAGCTCAGCCTCCTTAGCAGGCTGATGGGTAAATTCCCTGGAGGATCTCCGGGTCGCTGGGAGAAGATTGCTCATGAACTGGGAAGATCGGTGACTGATGTAAGCCTGTTGGTTCTGGTGTAACACCCGTTCGGTGTAGATGGCAGGTGCGTCCCCTAAAGAGGGTCCAGACCCCTCCGGGGTTCAGGGTTGATGGAGATGTTCGACATCCCAATGATACGTAAATGATTCAATGGTCTTTAGTTCAGAGGAGGTCCTTAACACTGCAGAAAACCCACAAGGGACCTGGAGGACACGTTTGAAACCTCTACCAAGTCCACAGAAGACCTGCAGACTGGACAAAAAGCCCAGGGGAACCACTAGTTGACCAGCTGGACCCAGTCTGAGGTTCTTTAATCCAGATGATAACAACTCTGTCTCGGTTCGTCCCTTTTGATTCGGGCTGCCCACAACGCAGCTCCTGGTGATGAGGAATGAACCCGTCCATGATGGTCGCACAGAGTAGTTCTGCTTTGACGGGATGAATCATCGAACCGGACCCTCCCAAAACATAAAAGACCCACTGACTCTGTTTTCTCCAACAGGTGACCACTAAAGTCAAACAAGTGAAAAACAATGTGAGCCACACCACAGGTAAATTCACTGTGGTTCTACTGTGATTATCAGCTTTATCCATTTCATTCATTTTGCCAGGACAATGCACACCGAGCCAGAGTGAGGCCAGAGTGAGGCCAGAGTGAGGCCAGAGTGAGGCCAGAGTGAGGCCAGAGTGAGGCCCAGAGTGAGGCCCAGAGTGAGGCCCAGAGTGAGGCCCAGAGTGAGGCCCAGAGTGAGGCCCAGAGTGAGGCCCAGAGTGATAGTCAAATAGAAGCAGAATTAATATGAAACAGACCAAAGGGCCGTGTAGGACAACAGAGCCGAGATAACTGCCTTCAGAGATTTGACTGATGTAAAATGACACGCTTCCTCCTTGAAGCAGATCTCGTGAGGCTTTAATAAAATCACTCGGTGGAGGCGGGACCTTCCATTTTTTAAAACCTGACATTACATCACATGTCATTTAGCTGATGCTTTTACCCAAAGTACATACATACATTGCATTATAACACATGCGTTACATGTTGCTTGGGGAGCAGTTAGAGGTCAGGTGTCTTGCTCAGGGACACATGGGGCAGCTGGGATTCGAACCACCAACCTTGTGTCTCCCAGCACGTCACACTACTCCATGACCACCATCAGCCACACAGCAGTGAATTCAATGAGGGTCTTAGATGAGGCTTGTTTATGGTACAGATGGGGGACATCGTACCTGAGCTTCTGTCTCAGGTTCTACTGTCAGTCGAGTGGTTTCCCTCCGTCGCGTCTACTTAACCTCGTCTGTGTGTCTTAGGTCTGGTGAAGCTGTCGGACCTGAGAGGACCTCTTCTTCCTCTGAAGTCATTTCCGGTTTCTGACAGTGTGATGACTCAGAGAGGAGGAGCCATCTGTGAGGAAGAAGAGGAGGAGGAGGAGGTGGAAGAAGAAGCTCCAGCTGTCAGGAGGAGGAACAGGAAGTCGGCAGACGGGGGGGAAGGGAAAGTCCGAGGCCATCGGCAGAGAGACTTTGACCCAGCAGTGGAGGAGGAGGAGGTGGAGGCGGAGCCTCAGGAAAACAGAGAGAAAGTAGACCCCACTGTCTGGACTCAAAACCAACAGAAGCTGCTGGAAGTGGCTCTGCAACAGTTCCCCAGGGGCACATCGGAGCGCTGGGATCGCATCGCCAAGGTGGTTCCTGACAAGACCAAGGTGAGACGTGAACAAAACCTCATTAAACCTCCTGACCCTCAGGTGAGTAGTTTGAAGGAGATCATCACCCCATGAACCCGTCAGCTCACGTGATGCTCGGGAAGGGAATGTTGGTACACGTGACCTTTAGGTCTACGGTTACAGGGTCATCCAGTGACTGGTGACCCTGGTGGACAACACAGCCGATGATTCTTCTCCTACAGAAGCTCTCCACCAATAACAAATTGACCAATGACAGTTTAGCTTGTACATTGTCTTTTAACATCGGTTCTCCAAGGCCACTAAACACCAGTAGACACGATCGTCCTACAGAACCTCACAGTTAAGGAGTCTGTCCACTGGTCCGTAGCCAGGACGGAATAAGCACCTCAGGTCTTAACCCTGGACCTCAGGTCCAAGCCTCCGATAATAGTGAAAATTTGAGGTACAGGCGACCTGGTGTGTGACTCAAAGGCGTTGTGTCATCCTTCATGCACCCTGAAGATAACATCCGGGGCCTTCCGCATGTTCTGGGATCTCCCCTGGTTCCTTGCTCGGGAGCTCTTTGTGAGGCCACCCTCACCTGCAGGAACTGGAGGAGCAAACACCTGAGCTCAGCCTTGCCACAACACTCTTACCGTGTTTTCTTTAATGGCGACAGGATGTGACGATCAAAAGAATCGAGTGGAGCGGAGCTCGTTTGATGTAAATCTGTGGTTCTATCAGTGAGTTGAAGATCTAGAGGAGGAGCCGCTCTGCTCGGGGCCCGATCCACTGATCCGTGTGTTGTTCTTGTCTTTCAGGAGGAGTGTATGATTCGTTATAAGATGTTAGCGGAACTCGTTCAGAAGAAGAAACAAGCTAAAAGTTGATGTAAGGTGCTGAGCTGGCCTCCTTCTGCTGTGACCTCTGACCTCATCACAGGTGGATCACCTGAGAGCTGAAAGACTCGTGACCCGCCAAGTCACATGTCCCCCATGTCCTGCTCCTCCCTTGGGGCGGGCTCCTCTCAGATGGACTGATCTTTAGTTTTATGTGTCCCTTTGCATCTCACCTTCTCAGGTGTTTTATAGTCAATGTGTCAAAGGAAGCTTTGAACCTCCCTGACCTCTGAACTCATAGCTTCATGTGCCTTAACCCCATTCAGCATGCAGTCAATCAACGTATCAATAAACAGTATTTATTATCTCATGCAGTTTGTTTTGGTGTTGTGTGTTTTCTGCACTGATGTCATTTAAAGGAATTAAGAAAATAATCCTACAATCAAAGAATATTGTAAATCTATAATAGTTATAATTATATTGTAATATACACTTACTGGCCACATGATTAGGTCCACCGTGCTAGTAGAAGGTCGGACCCCCTTGTTTTTCTACTTTGAACAAGGTGTTGGACCCCTTCCTCTCAGATGTTGCTCAGAACCTGCTGAGCTTAACAAAAGCCTTAAAACCCAACAGATGAAGAAACTTTTCATTTTATTTAGAAAGCTACGCTTCTGCATAAAATACTTTATTACTTTTATATTATATTATATTCCTATTGTGGCAGGAGATTCCATCAATGTCGTCAATAAAAATGACAACAGCACATTTCTTAATGCGGGCAGTTGTGTATGTGTTAGAAATGCGGGGGATTGGACAAGAAGGACCATCCTCGGTACTTTGGTAAGAACCCTTATAATTAAAATACAAATGACAGTAGAACAGGAAGTAAGTGTGTCGCTTTATTCTGATGTCATTCGACATTCAACATAACAGATAGCGGATTTATTCATAACTCAAACTCCCATCATGCCCCTGCACAGGAAGTCCTCAAATAGGAGTGGCCCTCCACTCCTTGCCCTCGGTCAGGGCCCTCGGTTGGTGGATGAACACGCTGTATCGGACGCCCTGATTGGCCGCCGCCCTGACAAATCGGCTGTTTGCCGTCATGGTGACGGCCCTCAGCGAGTCCCCGGTGCCGAAGATGGCGAGCGAGCGCTCGTTGACCTTGGCGGTGTGCGTGAGGCACAGCGTGCGCTCCGACGGCCGGTCGTCCACCAGCTGGAGGCGAGCGAGCAGCGCCTGAGCGCGCTCCTTCTCGCCCGCCCCCCCCAGCGTCTCCAGGATCAGTCGGAAGTCGCGGACGGCGGCGCGGCAGGCGAACAACTCTTTCCCTCGCATGAAGTCGTCCAGCAGGGGCAGAACCTGCAGCCGGCGCTCCTGGGCCGCCTGCTCCGTCAGCACCGGCTCCCGGAAGGAGAAATGACATCGGCCGTGACTCAGCGATGACACGTACGTGATGAGCGTGGTGATGTCCAGGTTAACGCGCCGGCACTCCTCCACCTTCACCTGGGCGGGAAACGCCAAGCTGGCCACCACGGTTCCCCGGTCAACTTGGGTCAGCTCTTCATCTTCCTCCTCATCCGCCTGCTCCTCCTCCTCCTCATCTTTAGCTCGCTCCTCCTCATCAGCTGGCTCCTCCTCCTCCTCATCATCATAACCATCTTTATCTTGCTGCTGCTGCTGCTCCTCCTCCTCCTCCTCCTCCTCCAGCGTCATGTTGTTAACTGCCACAATGTCCCCTCTGACAGCGATGTCCATTTCCTTGAGGCGTTGGGCCATCGGCCATGAGACGCCGTTGTAGAAGGCGAAGGCGATGTGGGGGTGTCGGTACTGGACGGGCTGCTGCCGGCTGGCCCGCAAGAAGTCCTCAGCCTGGCTGATGATGCTTTTGTCGCCGTACTGGCCCCGCCCCTGCCAGATGTTGTGCAAAGCCTCCGCCTTCCTTCCCACTGCCTTCACCCAGGTGTGTCCCCCGTTGGCCACCACGTCCACCACCAGCGTCTGCCTGTGGCCCCCGGCGTCCAGGTAGGTGAAGACGTGTAGCAGGGCGACCACGTCTTCCAGACTCGCCACCGACTCCACGATGGCCGTCAGGTGAGTCAGGTTGGTGCTGTGCAGGTGAGACACTTTGACCTGCAGCTCCCCAGACTCCACCCGCCGCAGGAAGCGCAACTCCGCCCGCAGCTTTCCACACAGCTTCTGGTGACCCTCCACCCCTGGACACAGATGCTCCGCCCTCTGCAGCAACACCTGGGCAGAGGTGATCCTCTGCTGCAGCACCACCTGGAGGGACATGTCTCCTACATCACACCTGAGGACAGACAGAGAGACATAAACATGTCTCCTACAGCAACACAGCTGATGACATCATGATGATAATAAAAGGTGTCTTTATAAATGTCAGTGGCAGGTAACATCATCATGTGGAGGGTTAGTGATTATTGATTAACGGTGCATCTCGTCTGATTAAAACTAAAGGCCCTTATTAATAGACAACGCATATTATTAACATGATTGCACTGCATCTTTAGATGAATATGCCACATGCGCTCATTGTAGATATCACTTTACTATTTAACCCTTAAACAGTAAAGTCTAAAAGTCCCGTGTTTTTAATGGTGTCAGTTCTGAATGTGAACTTAAATATTACCAATGTAACGTTACTTAAAATATCTCGTTAGCTCTGATGCTAACTATGTGACGTCAGTCCCTTAGCTTGAAGTTTATCAAATCGAACTCGTCAAACATTTAAAACGTTAAGAAAGCCTTCGTGACGGCAACTTACTGCAGCAGTGACGTGTGAACTTTAATCCAAAGGTTTGTTTCCAGTTATCGGCTATCTTCACAGCCAAGGCTATTGCTAAGTGCAACGTCTTCTTCTTCGACTGGTTCTTCTCGTTGTACTTCTTCGATCGTGTTTATGGTGGGCTTATTGGAGCATTGCCGCCACCTGCCGCTCCAAATATTGAAACGTGGCTCACATTCCTTTGCTTTTAATTTGAAAGTCTGGAAGTGGAAGTGGGCGCGTGACGTTGTAACGCGGCCGAGCGGAAGCCCGCTAGCCCGTTAGCATATTAGCAGGAGACCCTAAAGAGTTTATTTTGGATGAGATGTCAAGAGTTGGAGCTGAAGCGGAGCTGCGGACTCTAGCGGAGGTGAAGATGAACCGTTAACGCTTCAGCTTCTGCTTCAAAATAAAACTTTAATAACCTAAAAACAAAACAAAAGTTTGTGTTTCACCTGCTGACTAATGCTAACCGGTCAACAGTATATTCTATTCAAAGGGTTAGCGTATAGTGCTAGCTGCTAAAAACAACCAGCCCTGAACCTGTGAATGTCCCCCCCCCCCCACACACACAGTGCCACTACGCCTCTCCAGGTGAAACTCTGTCCGATCTTCAGAAAGTTCGCTCTCTCTTCTCTGATCTTCGTCTCTTTGTAGATTTTTACTGTGAGTATCATTTCTTCATTGATTCATTTCTTCTTCATTTTTTCATTTATTAATTGATTTATTTCTTGAGTTATTAATTCATTCAACAGAACACTTCATTTTCATTTTTCATTCATACTGGGCGTGTACACACTCAGTTATATAAAGAACCTGCTCACAGTTCATTGTTTATGTAGTACACGTTACCATGGTGACCTGTAAATAGCTTTGGAGAACCGCTGCCGCATTGACCGGGGAGTACTATTGATTAAAGATTACTGATTGCTTACTGATTGATGAATTGTTGTCTCCTCTGAGAAGGTTTCCCAAACAAAGAGAAGAAGAAGCTGGTGTTTTTATCAGGGACTGTTCCTGTTCACTATGAAGGTGGCGCTCTTCTTCTACACGTCCTCTTATCCAACAGCTACTTGTGCATTCTGTATCACATATTACATTTATTGATCACATCTACACATACAAACTGATCAAAGTGCTCTGAATCTTGATGATTATGAACAACAACAACAACCCCAGAGTGAGATGCATTGGCATTAACCAGTGAGGGGCTCCCTTTTGTCTACAGGAAGTGAGTATAATATCCCAGTGTGCATCTGGCTTCATGAGACCCACCCGCTGTCCAGACCTCGCTGTTTCATCTGTCCCTCCGTCTCCATGGTGATCAACCCGTCCTGCTCTAGCGTGGACGCCTCCGGCAACATCCACCTAGTCGGCCTCACTAACTGGACTCATGTGAGAGCTGCTGCTCCGGGGGGGTAATCTGGACAGTTAGCGTTGTTAGCTAGTTGGCTGAGCAGAGTTACACAGATCAAATACATAATCAGTAAATCAGGAGATTAAGATACCTACTTTAATAAAAATAATGAATGTTGGCAGGTGTCGAATGAAGACACAGCTGTTTGGGTGTTTGGGTAAATAACCGGGCTCAGCAACATCTGGAACAACTAATTAAACGGTTCTCCATGCTCCAGCACCACGACAGGTTCACCTCCTCAGCTGCATTGACTCTGGTTTCACTGACAATGAGCAGCTTGTTCTCTGACCTCCTCCATCGAGCTGGTTTCCTCTCGTCAGTGACAACTGACACTAGTTTGGAGAAGAGGTCTTGGTGAAGGGCCTTCAGGATGGGGACTGATGGGGCTGCGCTGTTCAACAATCTACTGAAAAATATTATAATGAACTGCCTGTCATTTCCTGTCAGGGTGTGTCAAACCTGTCATCGCTTGTGTCAGAGATGAGGCGGGCCTTCCAGAGGGACATGCCCCTTTATGCCAGGTCTTCTGAGCAAGCCCCGCCCCCTGCAGGTTTGCAGGTTCCTGCCCATAGGTCAGAGTTCAAACATCCCGCTTTGATGTTCATAACAACAGACTTTTAATATTGGAGTTGTCGCCTCTTGCAGCCTTCATTATTCCTCCATCTCCTCCACCAGCCCCACCTCTCCCTCTTCCTGCTCCTCCTACTCCTCTCCCCAGAGGCCTCATCTCTTCACCTCGTCACACCTGTCTGGACAGAAAGGTACGCCTACTCTTCTACAGTTGGGATAAATGTTAGCTTGTAAGAATGCTAAATGTAGCATGCCTGTGTGTTTGTCTCTAAACTGACCAGACAAAGCTCCTCCCTCTCTGTTGCAGCGAGCCAATGGGAGCAGGGCAGGGAGGTTAGGGTGAGGAGATCGTACACTGAGGAGTTGCGGGGGATTGACTTTAGTGCACCTCCTCCTTCATCTTCCTCCTCCAACAACCCTTTCCTCAGCTCCTCCCCCTCAGGTGAGACTAGTGTCCTTGACTAAATCATGTGACCCACAGGTTGAGTCATGTGACCACCAACACTACATACAGTTTCCTGTTTCAGACCGTAAAGGGCTTCCTCAGGTGAGAGGGAAAGAGGTGAGGAGGCTCCTCAGAGGACAAGGAGAGAGGTGAGGAGTCTTCTGAAAGGGAAAGAAGATAGGTGAGGAGGCTCCTCAGAGGACATGAAGATAGGTGAGGAGGCTCCTCAGAGGACATGAAGATAGGTGAGGAGGCTCCTCAGAGGACATGAAGATAGGTGAGGAGGCTCCTCAGAGGACATGAAGATAGGTGAGGAGGCTCCTCAGAGGACATGAAGATAGGGGAGGAGTCTTCTCAAAGGGAAAGGAGAGAGGTGAGGAGGTAAAGGAACAGTTCTGTGCAGTAATACAGTACTGCAGTATGTATGCTCTCTACAGGTGGTCCCCCTGAAGACCATCTCAGCTGGAAGATGGGGGCTCTCAGGCTGGACGGAGAGTCCACCAGAAACCAGCAGCGTGAGTCTCCTGTTCGGACGGTCCAATCAGAAGAAGCCGGAGACAGACAGACAACAAGCTCCGTGGTTCTGGTTCAAGATTCTGGACCAGCCGCCAGAGTTGACCTTATCAAGGTGAGGTGGACCACTATGGTCTGCAGGTCTCAGTAGCTCAGCAGGTCTCAGGTTGTCTCAGCTGTGTCTTCATCCTCTTTCAGATGGCGGCTTGTCTTCCTTCAGACCAGGCAGCCAGCTTCCTGTCTCTGGTCACCATGGAGGGGCGGGCCTTTAGCCCCTCTGATGTCATGGAGGCGGTCCAACTAAGCAAAGATCTCCCAGCAGCCCTCCGGTTCCTGACTCACAGCTGCCCCATCTGTCAGGAGCAGGTGTCCTTCAGCAAGGTGAGAGCAGCTCAGCCAATCAGAGGGCTTCATTTAGTATCCTGTGAAGAGCGAAGGCTGCCTGGAAATGATCTTCACAACTACCGACAATGCAAAGCTCCTTTGGATGAAGAATGTTCAAACGTGTCAACCAATCTCCAGTCTGACCCTTTCCTGATTCAAACGAGGTGTCAATCACGCTATTCAGCCAATCCGGGGGAAAGACCCTGAAAAATGAGCGTGGTTCTAAAGATTAAGAGCAAGCGTTGGAGAAAAAGACTTGACGGCAGATCATCACCATGACTCACTGATCCTGTTTCTTCTTCTCCTGTCTATTTACTGCAGATCATCACCATGACTCACTGCTCCTGTTTCTTCTTCTCCTGTCTATTTACTGCAGATCATCACCATGACTCACTGCTCCTGTTTCTTCTTCTCCTGTCTATTTACTGCAGATCATCACCATGACTCACTGCTCCTGTTTCTTCTTCTCCTGTCTATTTACTGCAGATCATCACCATGACTCACTGATCCTGTTTCTTCTTCTCCTGTCTATTTACTGCAGATCATCACCATGACTCACTGCTCCTGTTTCTTCTTCTCCTGTCTATTTACTGCAGATCATCACCATGACTCACTGCTCCTGTTTCTTCTTCTCCTGTCTATTTACTGCAGATCATCACCATGACTCACTGCTCCTGTTTCTTCTTCTCCTGTCTATTTACTGCAGATCATCACCATGACTCACTGCTCCTGTTTCTTCTTCTCCTGTCTATTTACTGCAGATCATCACCATGACTCACTGATCCTGTTTCTTCTTCTCCTGTCTATTTACTGCAGATCATCACCATGACTCACTGATCCTGTTTCTTCTTCTCCTGTCTATTTACTGCAGATCATCACCATGACTCACTGCTCCTGTTTCTTCTTCTCCTGTCTATTTACTGCAGATCATCACCATGACTCACTGATCCTGTTTCTTCTTCTCCTGTCTATTTACTGCAGATCATCACGATGACTCACTGATCCTGTTTCTTCTTCTCCTGTCTATTTACTGCAGATCATCACCATGACTCACTGCTCCTGTTTCTTCTTCTCCTGTCTATTTACTGCAGATCATCACCATGACTCACTGCTCCTGTTTCTTGTGTCAGACGTGTTTTAAGGCGTTTTTCTTGTCAGCCATTAAAGAGAAGACCATCAATCAGCTGGTTTGTCCTCAGTGTGGCCAACCTGAGGTCAAAGGTCAGGAAGAAATGGAATACTTCAACCTGCTTGACACACAGGTGAGGGGTCAGATGTCCCCCTGAACATCGGTACATGCTAACACATATTCCTGAAATACATCAAGCGTCACCAAAACCAGATAATCATCTGTTCTTCTTCTTCTTTGTGTGTAGATTCGTCACTTTCTGCCACCTCAGATCCATGAACTATTCCAGAGGAAACTCCGAGATCGAGCTCTGCAGGACATGCCAGATTTCCGCTGGTGCGCTCATGTAAGAAACCAGAGACCAGATCACGTCCCGCTTAGGCCGCCTCAGATCCTGCTGTTACACGTGTGTGTGTGTGTGTGTGTTTCAGTGTTCATTTGGCATGCTTCACGAAGCTGACAGGCTGAGGATCGACTGTCCCAGCTGTAAGAAGAGTACGTGCAGTCAGTGCAGATCTCCTGTAAGACTCCCTCACACACACACACACACACACACACACACTCCGTCCTACACACACATCTCAGATCAGAACCTCAGTGACTCTGTTCTGTCCGTGCAGTGGTCTCCTCAACATCACGGACTGACCTGTGACCAGTTCAGAGCCTGGAAGCAGCAGAAGCATCTGGATCCCCACACCACCTCCAGCAGCTACACCAGCATTGGTCTGTATGAACATATATCCGTGTACATAAATGCGTTGTGTCGTTTGTGTGTGTTACACATTTGAAACATGAATAGATCCTTCGTTACGAACCAAACTCACCACTGCTCCCTGCTGGGCCCTGCTGGTCCTCCAGGTGGATGCAGGTGATCTCAGAAGTTCCACAAAGCTCCTCACCCTATATTAACCAGAAAGAAATGGAGGGGGGCAATGAGGGAAACACTTACAAGAAGAATTCTGCAAATAATTGAAGCCACCAAAATGTCCAGGGAGCCACGTAAATTGACTTTTGAGTTGATGGCGCTGCCTCTGTGCTTTCTTTGAAAGAGCGTACTTGTATGACTATGCTATTATAGTGTCATTGTGTTATCAGTGGCATAATATGGTCTGAAAATTGCAATAATATCTAAATAAATGTGGGTATATAATAATTGCACAAGCAAAAATGTGATATTGTGAGAGCCGTAGTGCCACGTATGTGTTGAGTAATGTGCTCTCATGTTCCTCCTCAGAGTGTCCAAACTGTCAGGTGGTCTTCAGTCTGTCTAAAGGAGGCTGTCTTCACTTCACCTGCAGTCAGTGTCAGCATCAGTTCTGTGGAGGCTGCAGTCAGACCTTCACCACCGGCTCCGTGAGTCTCTACTCACTAACAGTGTTGTATTTTAGTTGGAATGCTGCTTACTATTAGTGAGCTACTATTGCTCTTTGAATCCATATGCAACTTTTTTTATTCTGCCTCTTCTTCTGCTGCACTTATCAGCTCATTAAAAAGCTCAGCTGTTAAAATATTTTGCTTCTTCAAGAGATTCCAGCTACGACTTTTGAGCTTTCTAGGGAGGGAGGGAGGACGCAGAGTTTTCTAACTACTACTACTATCACTACCACTACTACTACTACCACTACTACCACCACTACTACTACCACTACCACTACAACCACTACTACTACCACCACTACTACCACCACTACTACTACCACTACTACTACTACTACCACTACCACTACCACTACCACTACTACTACCACTACCACTACCACTACTACCACCACTACTACTACCACTACCACTACTACCACCACTACCACTAGTACTACTACTACCACTAGTACTACTAGTACTTCATCTTTTCCTTGACTGTAATTCAGCTCTTAACTTCTTTTCAGTTTTTCTAATTCATGTATAAAAAAAGAAAATTCATTTCACTTGTAAGGTTTTCATGTTTTAACATTCTAACACATTTTCTACTAATGATATATAATTATAGTAGGATGTGATCAGAAGATGAGGTTGCTCTCTTTTTTATCGTTTTCTAATTTCTAACGTTTTTTAATGTGATTTAATGCATTTCAATATCATTAAACAATAAACCAACGTGATTTCAGGCCATTGAGTTGACGATGTTGTCTTTTTTTATATATATATAGTTTGAAGCATCAAACTCCTAAAGAATAAGAATCCTTCAGTCGTCACGGCAGCCATCGAGTCCCCAACTGTTTCCATTTCAACGATTTGAACCTCTTTTCCCAGACGTGTAGTTTCTCTGGCGCCTGCGCGAGCAAAGGCCTTCACGCCCACCACCCCAGAGACTGCCTTTACCACCTGAGGGACTGGAGCGTGACGCGTCTCCACCTGCTGCTCCAGGTAAGACCCCCACAGAGAGCTCGGCTCCGGCCGCTGGGACGAGCTGCCACTGACGAGGTGGACCGTGTCCCTGCTGTCTCAGCATTACAGAGCACCTCTCACCTGGCTGCAACCAGCCAACAGCCGCCCACCTCGCTCCAGTCAGGCAGGTGCGCTCTGTTTGTGCTCATCGGGGGGGGTGGGGGGGTGGAACGGTCCGTCTCCCCCAGTTTGATTGACTCGTTCGGGCCATTTTTAGGGGTGTGTTTGGTTTTGGAGCTGAGGGACAACGGCGGCGGCGGCGGCGGCGGAGGGGAGGAGCCGTGCAGTCGACCTGCTCTGCACGAATACAGGGGATACTGCCAGTAAGACCACTTCCTCCCAGTCAGGGGCTCCTCTCCCAGCCGCTCACAGCGGGCGTGTCTCACGTGTCTCGTGACCCGCAGGTTGCACTATAAAGAGCGTTTGGTGGAGCTGATCAACCGCTGCTGTGCCGACCCAGCGGCCCTTTTCAGCCGGGCAGAGATCCTCGCCGAGCTGCAGCGCTGGCACGTCGCCGTGCCGACCAGGGAGCCAGAAGAACCGGAGCCGCTGTACACACACCGCCTCCGGCTGGTCAGTGTCGCATCCTCATAGCTGCCGTTTGTCTCTTGACATCTTCATTTCAAATCCAGTTCATCCGTAACGTCGTCGTTCCGAATACAGTTTAAATCGTGGTTTATCTGTCACATCACCAGAACTTTTCTTTTATGAAATGTGTGCGTTTTGATCTAATAATATTCCACTGTGTCATGTTTAATGGCCTCATAGTATTTTGTCCGTGTCTCTTTAGACTCTTCCTCCTCTCAGAAGGCAGTGAAAACCTCTGACATCACTCCGTGACCCCGGAGCTCCGCCTCCTGCCGCTGAGCGACTGACTCCGCCCACTCCTAACATGTTTCTGACCAATAACTTTAATTTATTAACTTTTGAGACGCCCCCCCCCCCCATCAGTGATGTCACTGCACTAAACCTGTTATAACATCACGTATCTGCTGTTCTGCTGTTTCCTGTGTTATGAACTGTGGACGTTTCATCCTGTCACCTCAGTTGTGGGGGGGGGCTTCTCCTTCACTGCTGTTTCCTGACCTTTGAACAGGATGATGAGCCCATCAACGGTCATTGTCTCTGAAATAATACTTTAATATTATTTGAAGATGAAAGAAAAAAACAGGTCCATATTGACTAATAAGGTTTAGGGTTGATGAATAAGGGTTAGAGCCATTATCGGTGACACTGTGATATACAGAGCCTGGTGGAAGGAAAGAGACTTAATGCACTCACATGATTCTGTTTGTTACGGCTCTTGTTGGACAGGGTTGTAATGGATTGGCGTTGCTAGGCAACAGCTGGCGAACTGGGTTGGTCCTGAGGTTGGAGGTTCTCACAGAGACGCTCAGCTCAAACAGGAAGTAGTAAACTCTGGGCTGGAAAGGGGATTTCTTTGACTTTTTTGATTTCTTCGGCTTCTTGAAAGCGAGTTCTCGAGGAGAACAAAGCCGTAAGCGCTTCAGGGTATTTTTATCTATTGTCCACTCCAACATGGTGTTTTGGTGCTTGGTGTAGATGTGTCTCTAAACGATATATAGGTGTGAAACCAGTTGGCTTCTTCAATGGATCCATGTGTTAAATGAATAATATCCAAATAAACTTTCTTCATTCTTCACTTCAGTTTGTAAACTAATTGAATCTCCACTTCATACATTTAGTTTAAAGATTATAAATCACTCAGAGCTTTGTGTTCGGAGGAAAAGCTGTAAATATTTACTCTTCAACAATAATTGGCACACACACACACACATCTCCATCAACGGGTTAAGTGTGGTGCAAGCTTCAGGTTCCTGGGTGTCCACATCTCTGAGGACCTCTCGTGGACCCTCAACCCTCACCAGCGCCTCTTCTTCCTGAGGAGACGGAGAAGGCTCATCTGCCCCCTCAGATCCTGGTGAACTCCTCCCGCTGCACCGACTGCATCACAGCGTGGTACCGGAAATCACTACCCGGAGCATCGGGGCTTCCTCACCCCCTCCATCACAGAGACTGTCCAGCACAGAAGATGTCTGCATCATGAAGATCAACTCCCAGCCAAACCAGAGACTGTTTTCTCTTCTCCCCTCTGGGAGGCGCTACAGGGCCCTCCATCACCCTGCTGAACTCAGCACCACGGAGAAAGAACCTAGCCCCCCTCGACCCTCCCACCTCTCCAATGACACAAGACCTTCCATTACATTACATTACATTACGTGTCATTTAGCTGACGCTCTTCTCCAAAGCGACTTGCAATAACATTATTCACATTATTACACATAACTTAAACATGTCTGAATGTCTTTGTTTTGGTTTCTTTGTGTGTATGTTTTTCTTGGGTTGTAACCAACATCTGGTGAAAATTTCATGTCAATAGCTGCTTTGGAAATATATTTTGTGAGAAAAATGGTGACGTGTTCAATACTTATTTCTCCCGCAGCTTTAATTATATTTATATTGTATATTTGTACATTATCTATATTTTGGTTGTCCTTGTTTTTATTCTTATACATATTCCTTTTCTTATTTTTTGTTTTGTGTATTCCTATTCATTGTACTGTGTATGTAAATTGAGAACCCTGGAGTGAACATTGCAAGTAAATCTGACTGGTTGTGAAATCTACAGGATTCTTTGTGTGCTTTCCTCCAAAAAAGAATAATAATCTCGCTGTATGATCAATATTCTGTGTGTGAAATACATCGACTGTTTAGTCTGTGCTCAGGTGTTTAAATCAGAACAGTCATCCATTTATACGCATATGTGGAAGTCCTCTTTGATGTACACGTTCTTCTGTGGCCATGAAGGTAATAAAGATGTGAGCTGAGGACTTCAGCGTCAAACTCACACTTCTGACAGCACGGCAAACAGTGCCTTTGTTTACAGGTCCGTCACATAAGAAGCTCAGTGCCACACAGAGCACCTGTGGGACGGTGACAGCTTCACGCTGGTCCATCTGTCCCCAAACACCTCCTGACGCCTGACGGCACGTCTCAGTGTCAGAGCTTCTTCATCCAACAACGTGGTTCAGAAACGGGCATCATGGAGCAGGAAGAAACCCGTGAATGGACTTTATACATCACCCTCATCTGTTGGGATCAGATCAGCTGATTTAACACATGAGACTCCAGGATTAAACCTAAGCCTGGCTGTTGGCTGCAAAGAATACATCGCCATGGTTACATGGCCGGGTTTAATTCAACCTCCTTTCGGGGAACCAAGAGTCCAAGCTAAGTTCATCCCGACAGCTGAACTCTGCTCTTCTTTAGTGTGAGAAGAACGATGGGGTGAGAATGTCTCGGCATAGCGGCTGAGTGTGCTCAGCGGTGGAGTAGCAGTTTGCGGTGGAGGTGGTGTTGAGGTCACCGGGCCTTTCCTCGGCTGACGGCGCTGACGTATCCTGCAGCTTGTGCCCACGCACCAAAAAAAAAAAAAAAAAAAAAAAAAAAAAAATAGACAGTTTGACTCACTCGATGATCCTCCACCTCTCATCACGTTTCTTTTGGACGTCTTCCCTACTCGCAGAGCTTCTGCAGCGCCGCTGCCTCCGTCACGCCACGTTCAATTTCTCCTCCTCGCATGAAGCGAAAAACCCGTAAAAATAAATGTGTTACGAGCCGAGGAGACGAAGGCTCGTGATTCACAGGGACGGTTTATGGGTCTTTACACCGGGTTTCCTGTCCAACAAAGAATTGACTTTGTTGGGTTATAAAAACCTGAATCGTCATGGGGCTGTCACGGTTTGGGTCTGCTCTGTCTTATTTTGTAGTTTTCATGTCTCTGGTGTTCCTGGGTAACTTCACTTCCTGCCTTGTCCTGTCTTCCCCTGTAATTGTCTGCCGTGCCTGATCGTTTCCACCTGTGTTCAATCACCTGCACCTCCCTTGTGTATTTAAGCCCTGTGAGTCCCTTGTCTGGTGTGGCGTCATTACATGTCAGCGTTCATGTGTCAAGTAAGTCAAGTCTGTTTCGTGTTTTCAAGTCCAGGTCCCTGTTTTTGTCTGTTTTGTTTTCTCCTCCTTCCTCCCTTTTTTGGTTGGAGCGATTTTGATTTTGAGTTTTGACAATTAAAGTCTTTTATTTTTCAACTCCGCATTTGAGTCCTCCCTCCTTGCCCTCGACCGCGTCCCCCCTTGACAGGGGCGAACCCGTTCTGTTCAGAGTCGGAACCAAACGTGGCGAAGCAGCTCTTGTGCTTCAAGTCCCAGCAAGCCTGAAGGTCTGCTGAGCCTCTTCGAATTAGGAATGAAGACTTTTTTGTTCGCGGCTGTCTGTCTAAGCAACAATCTATACTAAAATGTTGGGGTTAAGAGTCTCGCCTTTAGCATCGGGTTAGCATCGACAATGCTCTCCGTTCTCCCAAATGTCTCCCCAAATATCTCCTATAGTTCTTCACATGTACCTGTGGAGCGAATAGAGTAAACTTGACACGTAGAATAACTATGTACCCCTCTTAAATTATTCAAACACACACCGATGCGTTGTTTTGCTCCACTTTGACCTCAGTGTTGTGCTACAAGTGGAGCAGATGTAGCATGATAATAGCCATCTCTCTTCAAAGCAGGAGTATTTTTTTTTTTAAGGGTGAGTTGCAGTTTGGGCCCTTTTGGGGAAGTATTTCTGCTCATGGAGTGATGTGCTCCAGTACCCAGAGGCCTTTGTGTTTGCCTCAGCGGCCGTCTTTGTGCTCCTTAAATCAACTTGTCAACTCAGCGATGAGTTTGTAGGTCAGCGAACAAACAGAGCGGCGCCGGGCCAATTGGCTCCGGCTGGACCTGCTAAGGTTTAACTTAGCTAACATCAGCTCAGTCCAGATGGCAGAGCGGACGGGAGGGAAAGTGTGGGGGGGGGGGGCTGCCAGCCATCGCTCCAGTTTATATGTGCAAACAAAGAGCCAAGTGTTGGGTTTTTACATCCCTCCGACTGAAAACACTATCTGCTCTGAGCTTCAGGTTTGATCAGAGCTTTTCTTCATTTTATTCACATTTGCAAAATGAACAGAAGACTTAAGTGTATTTCTCTTGTGACACAGCCCTGCCTGAACCTGCTGTAGAGATGTAGTCCTTCTGAATTCTAGTATCTCTCTCACAGTGAATATTGACAGGTTTGATCACCTGGCAGCTCACACACTCAATGGCAGTGGCCAGCCAATCAGTTTCAGTAAACATCCCAGTAGGATTCGATACCAAAAATGGATATCAAATAGCATTATTACTTTTATTTATTAGTTATATTTTATAATATTTTACATTTATTCCAACAATTTAACTTAATAAGGACGATTAATTTATACATATATTGTATATAATATTGAGAATATGATAACTACCATAACTATTATAAATATCCGATTGATATGGGATTTATTTTTATTAACATGCATCACTCGTCACTATTCCTGTCACCAGTTTGGTTTCTCGTAAAACGTTTATAACAGAAGCAGCACAGGCAGAAAGAAGAGGATGAGGGTTCAGGTAGAGGGACACCACACCAATGCCCCCTCAACGGGAAAACCAGACAAAACATGGGTTCCCATGGCTGGGAACGCGTCAATTAGCATAGCTATAAAAAACTGCTTAAAATATCAGGTGGCAGGGCTGGAAAACAACGGAGTGTTATATGTTGGAGGAAACACATTTCCACCACATCAAAACTAAAACAAAATTAAAGCTGCAAGCAGCGATGAACGGGCCTTCGCCTATTCTCGCGCGTCGGGGTGGGGCGGCGGTCGGCCGGGCTCGCGGGTCAAAAAAGACTAAAGAGACTAAACGAATCACTCTCGGGGCTGCCATTCAAACCTGAATCTGCGGCCTCGCGAACGGAATCCACCGACGCCGGGCTGTTGCCCCGCTGCAAAAGACCTGCGGAGTAATTGTTACGGGTCTCGGGCACGATGACCACAATAAGTATCACAGCAACACTTGTCTCGTTCTCCAGTTTGCGTCTGTATAATTGATTCAACACATATACACATCCAGTGCATTTTTCTTGTCCTGTATATCTTAGATATCATAGATGCAGTCTCAATCAAGGTTAATTCCCAGAAATATCCACCTGTAATTACCTTAGCTGTTATTTCTGCCTACTATAGTTCCTATTGACCAACTACATAAGGGATATTTCCATACCATATTGACTATGATAAACGTATACAACTCTTATTCACATATGGACGTTGCACTTTAGAATGTGTATTGATTAACTCGGCATGTACCAAACCATATTGACAAGTAAAAAAAACAAAATATGACTAAACATGACTGAATAAATCACCGCCCAAAACATGTTAAAGATAAGTGGCATTATAAGTACAATTTAAGTGCTACCATTTGTTAGTGCTACGGTTTGCTAGTGTTTTGGTCAAGGTAGAGTCTAAAAAGGTGTGTCTTGAGTTTTCGACGGAAGATGGAGAGGCTCTCTGCGGTCCTGATGTCATCAGAGAGCTCATTCCACCATCTGGGAGCAGGACAGCAAAGAGTCGCCATCTCGTCGAGTGCTTTTCTCTCAGTGAGGGAGGAACAAGCAGCTTGCCAGATGCAGATCGGAGTGCGTGGGTTGGGATGCAGGGTTTCACCATGTCCCGGATGTAGACTGGTCCCGATCCATTCACAGCGTGGTCCGTCAGTACCAATGCTTTGAACTGGATGCGGGCAGCCACTGGTAACCAATGAAGTGAAGGGAGAAGCGGTGTGGTGTGGGAGTATTTCAGAAGGTTGAAGACCAGTCGAGCTGCTGCATTCTGGATGAGCTGCAGTGGTCGAATGGCGGCAGCAGGGAGACCTGCCAGCAGAGAGTTACAGTAGTATTTGGTGTATTATCAGAATACGATTAGGGCTGTCAACAGATTATAGACAATTAACTAGTTAATCACACATTTTGAAAAACATTTATCTTGATTACAATATTTTTTTCTCTTATATTAACTGTTTACAGTTTAGTAATTTGTTGTTTCAACTCCATAATGAGCTTGACGTGTGTATATTATTTCATTGGAATGAGGGGCATATTAATCATATCATTTAATGTTAGATTCATGCTCATTGTGAAGGAAATGAATATATAACATATTGAAAAGCATTGAAGACGCACATTACATTACGTGTCATTTAGCTGACGCTTTTAAACAACAAAGTAGTTAGTTAGCTGCTGCGAGTAGTAGTGTGTAAATAAAGTGATTCAATCGGGCCAAGTTATTTAGGGCACACGGAAACGTAAACAAAGTGGCGCTAATAGCGTGAAGAGGGGTCTTTTATTCCCGTGAAGCTACCGTAGTTAGCTTTACAGGAACAAAATACGTATGCTAGTTGATGTTCTTCAAGCATAGCATAGGCTGCCCTGGGCTGTGCTAAATAGTGCACAGCAGCCACAGCCGGCAGTAAACTCAAATTAGTGTGACAAATCTGCTCTAAAGTGTAGTTATTTAAGTCAATAACCTCAGCAAATAGAGTAATCTGAACCACTTTGTTCGTTAGATCAGCCGGAGACGCGGAAAAAAAGAGATGTTTGTGACGGGACGTCCCTTAAGCAGCTGTTAGCATGTTTACAGTATCCCCGCTATTTAAGTGGGTAAGACTGAAGAACGCACAAGGAAAAAGTCATCACTCACCTACCAAAGCGTTTCCACTTGGTTTAGTCCGTTTGGATTTAAGCATAGGTGTGTAGTTAGCAAGCTGGCTGACTGGCTGCTCCATCCGGCAGCCGCTAGCTTCTCTCGCTACCCCAGTTAGCTCTCCGTGCCGTCGAACAGATATAACAAGCCCTTAAACAAAACGTACCTAAATGGCTGCACACATCCAAGAGGGAATGAGAACACTTTACTTCAGGAACTATTACTACTGTGAAAGCTACCTTAAAATGATGATCCCGTTGCTGAGTTTTACCGTAAATTAGGACTTCACACACATGGTGGATCTGTGACATGTGTCCGCGTAAAACATGTCCCCCCCGAAACTAACCACGTAAAATTAGTTCCTACCCAAAAAACGAAACAAATATGTCTGTGCACAAACCACACAACAAATAAACAAGTTCATGAAGATATGATACAAACGACACGAATTACATTCACCTCACCAAGGAAAGTAAACTAAATCCCTTTGTTCGTTAGTTCAGCTGAACACGCAGTTAAAAAGAAGAAGAAAAAAAACACTATGGCTCTAACGGGAAGCGAACCCGGATCAAAATATTGAAAGTCCTGTGTCTAACCAACGGAGCTACGTGTCGAGCCGTGATTACGAAATCGAAAAGTGACCTAAAAAAAGAAGATTCACACACATTGCGTCAGGGCAGGGAGGTCAATCTGTGGAGACAATATTTTGAAGCATTGTTCAATAAACACAATTTAAGTCACATCAGGAGTCTAATTAATTATGTTGGGGCGATGTACAAAGTGCAAGAACTGAATAAAGACCAGTCCGCCACCCGACTGCAAACGCCAGCTCACTGACGTCTCCCAGCAGCTCCACATACGGCAGCTGTGCCAGCCGTATGTGGCTGAAACGAGTGTGACACAGCTGCTCTAACGTGTACAGTTATTTAACCTCAGCAAGGAGAGTTACCTGAATCATTTTGTCCGTTAGATCAGCCGGACACGCGTTTAAAAAAAGAAGTAACAAAAAAAAAAGTATGATTTCGTCGGGACTCGATCTCACGACCATAGGATCGGGGGGCGGTCTCTTACCAGGAGAGCTAAACCCTCTGATGGCTTTGAGAATTCGAAAACTCACTCAAATAGGATTGGTCACTCTCCGCCAAAAATTCAGGTAATATTCACACTAAAAAAATTATAACTGCCTTCCTGTTTGTTTTAGAGAAAATTCCTCAGAGACCTTTTTAAGTCTCCCTTTAATACATTTGGTAAAAAATCAGCGGACTTGTCGGTCAAACAGGGTGCGGGCGGGGCTTCGTCAAAATCTTCCAGGGGGCGCAATGGAGGCAATTTTTCACTTTTGATCCAAAACTGCACATCAGGTCTGTAAAGGTCATCACGTAGGATACTCACAGAGGTTTTCAAGAGTTTTGGAGTGTGCCGAGGCTCAGAAGATGTGCTTGAACTTTCATGCGAATATGGCGACGTCACAGCCACAAAGTTGGTCCAAAACTCCCAATTCTCACTGTGAGCCATCGTCACAGTCTTACGTCTTATATTCCCAGATTTGAAGTTGATCAGATTAAAGGGCTGGGAAATGGACATGTAAATGTACAAACTTTGCATTGACCTAAGCCAATAGGTGGCGCTATACTTTTTCGAAAATCACTGCATGGCATTACTTAAAGGCTTACACAAGCATCATGAATATACATTTATAGCCAGAAATATCAATGTTCCTTGGAGTTATACCATTTTACATTTTGGAAAAAAATCGTCCAAAATTGTCCAAACTGCACGCAAGCTCACGCCCAGGTGGTTTTATGAAAACTCTTGATTTTAATAACTTTTGACCCCAAGGCTGTCAGGAACCAGTTGCCAGATTTTTAAATGGATCGGATTTAAACTCTCGGAGGAGTTCGTTCGTTTGTAAATGCAAAAATTGAAGGAAATGGCCAAAAATACACAGAATCACCACAGCGCCCCCTAATGTTCAAATATTCTGGGAAAATTTGGGGATGTTCTAGGACTCATTGTGAACATGTCCTCAAAATTTGGTGAAAATGGGGGTTGGAAAAAAAAAAGTTATAGGACTTTGAACTTTCAGGACACAAACCTACAAACTTCATTGGTCCATAACTTTATTGAAAAATGAGATATCAACATTCTTTCAATAACTTTTGATCGCATCGAGCCAACGATCATTCTGCCGAAGATTTCGTAAGAATCGGACCAAGCGTCTGGGAGGAGTTCGCAAAAACGTGTTTTTCACAAAATTCAAAATGGCGGCCATAAAACGGTAGGCGCATTTGCATACCATATTTTTTTTTGTGTACAGCACATCCAAGAGAACCTGTGTGAAAAGGTTCCAAGTCGATCGGTAAAAGTAAAAAAAAAAATTAACATTGCGGCCACTTTGGGGGGCGCTAGAGAGTTCTTTTTTCTCTCCTCTAATTGCGGGACCCGAATCATACGTCAATTTTGCGCACTTCTGATGCGCGTGCAAAAATTCAAGAGTTTTTGAACATGATGAAGTCCCCAAAAGTGCGTTCGAAGTGGCGAAATAATAAGAAAAAGATTAAAGCTGCAAGCAGCGATGAACGGGCCTTCGCCTATTCTCGCACGTCGGGGTGGGGCGGCGGTCGGCCGGGCTCGCGGGTCAAAAAAGACTAAAGAGACTAAACAAATCACTCTCGGGGCTTCCATTCAAACCTGAATCTGCGGCCTCGCGAACGGAATCCACCGACGCCGGGCTGTTGCCCCGCTGCAAAAGACCTGCGGAGTAATTGTTACGGGTCTCGGGCACGATGACCACAATAAGTATCACAGCAACACTTGTCTCGTTCTCCAGTTTGCGTCTGTATAATTGATTCAACACATATACACATCCAGTGCATTTTTCTTGTCCTGTATATCTTAGATATCATAGATGCAGTCTCAATCAAGGTTAATTCCCAGAAATATCCACCTGTAATTACCTTAGCTGTTATTTCTGCCTACTATAGTTCCTATTGACCAACTACATAAGGGATATTTCCACACCATGTTGACTATGATAAACGTATACAACTCTTATTCACATATGGACGTTGCACTTTAGAATGTGTATTGATTAACTCGGCATGTACCAAACCATATTGACAAGTAAAAAAAACAAAATATGACTAAACATGACTGAATAAATCACCGCCCAAAACATGTTAAAGATAAGTGGCATTATAAGTACAATTTAAGTGCTACCATTTGTTAGTGCTACGGTTTGCTAGTGTTTTAGTCAAGGTAGAGTCTAAAAAGGTGTGTCTTGAGTTTTCGACGGAAGATGTAGAGGCTCTCTGCGGTCCTGATGTCATCAGAGAGCTCATTCCACCATCTGGGAGCAGGACAGCAAAGAGTCGCCATCTCGTCGAGTGCTTTTCTCTCAGTGAGGGAGGAACAAGCAGCTTGCCAGATGCAGATCGGAGTGCGTGGGTTGGGATGCAGGGTTTCACCATGTCCCGGATGTAGACTGCTCCCGATCCATTCACAGCGTGGTCCGTCAGTACCAATGCTTTGAACTGCATGCGGGCAGCCACTCGTATCCAAAGAAGAGAGCGGAGAAGTGGTGTGGGAGTATTTTGGAAGGTTGAAGACCAGTCGAGCTGCTGCATTCTGGATGAGCTGCAGTGGTCGAATGGCGGCAGCAGGGAGACCTGCCAGCAGAGAGTTACAGTAGTATTTGGTGTATTATCAGAATACGATTAGGGCTGTCAACAGATTATAGACAATTAACTAGTTAATCACACATTTTGAAAAACATTTATCTTGATTACAATATTTTTTTCTCTTATATTAACTGTTTACAGTTTAGTAATTTGTTGTTTCAACTCCATAATGAGCTTGACGTGTGTATATTATTTCATTGGAATGAGGGGCATATGAATCATATCATTTAATGTTAGATTCATGCTCATTGTGAAGGAAATGAATATATAACATATTGAAAAGCATTGAAGACGCACATTACATTACGTGTCATTTAGCTGACGCTTTTAAACAACAAAGTAGTTAGTTAGCTGCTGCGAGCACGGTTCTACTCAGTGTGTAAATAAAGTGATTCAATCGGGCCAAGTTATTTAGGGCACACGGAAACGTAAACAAAGTGGCGTTAATAGCGTAAAGAGGTGTCTTTTGACGCTGTAAAGCTACCGTAGTTAGCTTAGCTAAAAGACGTATGCTGGGTGAGACTGGAGAACGCACAAGGAAAACGTAATCACTCACCGTCAAAGGCGTTTCCACTTCGTTGAGTACATGTGGACGTAAGCACCGGTGTGTAGTTAGCAAGCTGGCTGACTGGCTGCTCCATCCGGCAGCCGCTAGCTCCACTCGCTATCCCAGTTAGCTGTCCGTGCCGTCGAGCAGATATAACAAGCCCTTAAACAAAACGTACCTCACTGGCTGCACACATCCAAGAGGGAATGAGAACACTTTGCTTACATCCACATAGTAGTAATAGTTCCTGAAGTATAGGTGTGTAGTTAGCAGTTTAAAATACGGAGCGGTGATACTTTGCCTGTTCAACACAAAACCGGAACATGCGCAGACTACGTGCGCGGCTGTGCGCACGTAGTCTGCGCATGTCCGTCAACCAAGAATAGGGAATTCTGGGTGATGAAGTTCTTTAACTTAAAATTTCCCCGTAACATCTATTTACATCACCAAACGTGTTTGCATCTCCACCCGTATGTTGCAGAATACGTGTATTTAAATCCAGATGTAAATATATTGAACTGTCCGTGTTATTTGTCTAGGTTAGATATGTCAAACCCGCGACACGCTGCCAAACGGCTGCGCCGTGAGCCAGCTGTCCTGCATCAGCCTTACCTTCTTCTGTCAGCTGTATGCGCGGCCACGGAGCAGTTTCTGGCCTTAAACTGAAACGAGTTTGACATACCTGCTCTTAAGTGTACAAAGTCCATAACCTCAGCAAGGAGAGTAAACTGAATCATTTTGTCCGTTAGATCAGCCGGACACACGTTTAAAAAAAGAAGAAAATAAAATAATTTCGTCGGGAGTCGATCCCACGACCATAGCGTCGGGGGGCCAACACCTTACTCACTGAGCTATTCTTCCAGATGGATTTTAGAATTCGAAAAGTCATTGAAATAGGATTGGTCACTCTCCGCCAAAAATACAGGTAATATTCACACTATAAAAATTATAACTGCCTTCCTGTTTGTTTTAGAGAAAATTCCTCAGAGACTTTTTTAAGTCTCCCTTTAATACATTTGGTAAAAAATCAGCGGACTTGTCAGTCAAACAGGGTGCGGGCGGGGCGTCGTCAAAATCTTCCAGGGGGCGCAATGGAGGCAATTTTTCCCTTTTGATCCAAAACTGCACATCAGGTCTGTAAAGGTCATCACGTAGGATACTCACAGAGGTTTTCAAGAGTTTTGGAGTGTGCCGAGGCTCAGAAGATGTGCTTGAACTTTCATGCAAATATGGCGACGTCACAGCCACAAAGTTGGTCCAAAACTCCCAATTCTCACTGTGAGCCATCGTCACAGTCTAACGTCTTATATTCCCAGATTTGAAGTTGATCAGATTAAAGGGCTAGGAAATGGACATGTAAATGTAGAAACTTTGCATTGACCTAAGCCAATAGGTGGCGCTATACTTTTTCGAAAATCACTGCATGGCATTACTTAAAGGCCTACACAGGCATCATGAATATACATTTCTAGCCAGAAATATCAATGTTCCTTGGAGTTATACCATTTTACATTTTGGAAAAAAATCTTCCAAAATTGTCCAAACTGCACGCAAGCTCACGCCCAGGTAGTTTTATGAAAACTCTTGATTTTAATAACTTTTGACCCCAAGGGTGTCAGGAACCAGTTGCCAGATTTTGAAATGGATCGGATTTAAACTCTCGGAGGAGTTCGTTCGTTTGTAAATGCAAAAATTGAAGGAAATGGCCAAAAATACACAGAATCACCACAGCGCCCCCTAATGTTCAAATATTCTGGGAAAATTTGGGGATGTTCTAGGACTCATTGTGAACATGTCCTCAAAATTTGGTGAAAATGACGGTTAGAAAAAAAAAAAGTTATAGGCCTTTGAATTTTCAGGACACAAACCTATAAACTTCATTGGTCCATAACTTTATTGAAAAATGAGATATCAACATTCTTTCAATAACTTTTGATCGCATCGAGCCAACGATCATTTTGCCGAAGATTTCGTAAGAATCGGACCAAGCGTCTGGGAGGAGTTCGCAAAAACGTGTTTTTCACAAAATTCAAAATGGCGGCCATAAAACGGTAGGCGCATTTGCATACCATAATTTTTTTTGTGTACAGCACATCCAAGAGAACCTGTGTGAAAAGGTTCCAAGTCGATCGGTAAAAGTAAAAAAAAAAATTAACATTGCGGCCACTTTGGGGGGCGCTAGAGAGTTCTTTTTTCTCTCCTCTAATTGCGGGACCCGAATCATACGTCAATTTTGCGCACTTCTGATGCGCGTGCAAAAATTCAAGAGTTTTTGAACATGATAAAGTCCCCAAAAGTGCGTTCGAAGTGGCGAAATAATAACGAAGAAAAATTAAAGCTGCAAGCAGCGATGAACGGGCCTTCGCCTATTCTCGCACGTCGGGGTGGGGCGGCGGTCGGCCGGGCTCGCGGGTCAAAAAAGACTAAAGAGACTAAACAAATCACTCTCGGGGCTTCCATTCAAACCTGAATCTGCGGCCTCGCGAACGGAATCCACCGACGCCGGGCTGTTGCCCCGCTGCAAAAGACCTGCGGAGTAATTGTTACGGGTCTCGGGCACGATGACCACAATAAGTATCACAGCAACACTTGTCTCGTTCTCCAGTTTGCGTCTGTATAATTGATTCAACACATATACACATCCAGTGCATTTTTCTTGTCCTGTATATCTTAGATATCATAGATGCAGTCTCAATCAAGGTTAATTCACAGAAATATCCACCTGTAATTACCTTAGCTGTTATTTCTGCCTACTATAGTTCCTATTGACCAACTACATAAGGGATATTTCCACACCATGTTGACTATGATAAACGTATACAACTCTTATTCACATATGGACGTTGCACTTTAGAATGTGTATTGATTAACTCGGCATGTACCAAACCATATTGACAAGTAAAAAAAACAAAATATGACTAAACATGACTGAATAAATCACCGCCCAAAACATGTTAAAGATAAGTGGCATTATAAGTACAATTTAAGTGCTACCATTTGTTAGTGCTACGGTTTGCTAGTGTTTTAGTCAAGGTAGAGTCTAAAAAGGTGTGTCTTGAGTTTTCGACGGAAGATGTAGAGGCTCTCTGCGGTCCTGATGTCATCAGAGAGCTCATTCCACCATCTGGGAGCAGGACAGCAAAGAGTCGCCATCTCGTCGAGTGCTTTTCTCTCAGTGAGGGAGGAACAAGCAGCTTGCCAGATGCAGATCGGAGTGCGTGGGTTGGGATGCAGGGTTTCACCATGTCCCGGATGTAGACTGCTCCCGATCCATTCACAGCGTGGTCCGTCAGTACCAATGCTTTGAACTGCATGCGGGCAGCCACTCGTATCCAAAGAAGAGAGCGGAGAAGTGGTGTGGGAGTATTTTGGAAGGTTGAAGACCAGTCGAGCTGCTGCATTCTGGATGAGCTGCAGTGGTCGAATGGCGGCAGCAGGGAGCCCTGCCAGCAGAGAGTTACAGTAGTATTTGGTGTATTATCAGAATACGATTAGGGCTGTCAACAGATTATAGACAATTAACTAGTTAATCACACATTTTGAAAAACATTTATCTTGATTACAATATTTTTTTCTCTTATATTAACTGTTTACAGTTTAGTAATTTGTTGTTTCAACTCCATAATGAGCTTGACGTGTGTATATTATTTCATTGGAATGAGGGGCATATGAATCATATCATTTAATGTTAGATTCATGCTCATTGTGAAGGAAATGAATATATAACATATTGAAAAGCATTGAAGACGCACATTACATTACGTGTCATTTAGCTGACGCTTTTAAACAACAAAGTAGTTAGTTAGCTGCTGCGAGCACGGTTCTACTCAGTGTGTAAATAAAGTGATTCAATCGGGCCAAGTTATTTAGGGCACACGGAAACGTAAACAAAGTGGCGTTAATAGCGTGAAGAGGTGTCTTTTGACGCTGTAAAGCTACCGTAGTTAGCTTAGCTAAAAGACGTATGCTGGGTGAGACTGGAGAACGCACAAGGAAAACGTAATCACTCACCGTCAAAGGCGTTTCCACTTCGTTGAGTACATGTGGACGTAAGCACCGGTGTGTAGTTAGCAAGCTGGCTGACTGGCTGCTCCATCCGGCAGCCGCTAGCTCCACTCGCTATCCCAGTTAGCTGTCCGTGCAGTCGAGCAGATATAACTAGCCCTTAAACAAAACGTACCTCACTGGCTGCACACATCCAAGAGGGAATGAGAACACTTTGCTTACATCCACATAGTAGTAATAGTTCCTGAAGTATAGGTGTGTAGTTAGCAGTTTAAAATACGGAGCGGTGATACTTTGCCTGTTCAACACAAAACCGGAACATGCGCAGACTACGTGCGCGGCTGTGCGCACGTAGTCTGCGCATGTCCGTCAACCAAGAATAGGGAATTCTGGGTGATGAAGTTCTTTAACTTAAAATTTCCCCGTAACATCTATTTACATCACCAAACGTGTTTGCATCTCCACCCGTATGTTGCAGAATACGTGTATTTAAATCCAGATGTAAATATATTGAACTGTCCGTGTTATTTGTCTAGGTTAGATATGTCAAACCCGCGACACGCTGCCAAACGGCTGCGCCGTGAGCCAGCTGTCCTGCATCAGCCTTACCTTCTTCTGTCAGCTGTATGCGCGGCCACGGAGCAGTTTCTGGCCTTAAACTGAAACGAGTTTGACATACCTGCTCTTAAGTGTACAAAGTCCATAACCTCAGCAAGGAGAGTAAACTGAATCATTTTGTTCGTTAGATCAGAAGACACGCGTTTAAAAAGAGGAGGAAAAAAAAAAAATTGATTTCGCCGGGACACGATCTCACGACCATAGGATCGGGGGGGCGGTTTCTTACCAGGAGAGCTAAACCTTCTGATGGGTTTGAGAATTCGAAAACTCACTGAAATAGGATCGGTCACTCTCCGCCAAAAATACAGGAAATATTCACACTAAAAAAATTATAACTGCCTTCCTGTTTGTTTTAGAGAAAATTCCTCAGAGACTTTTTTAAGTCTCCCTTTAATACATTTGGTAAAAAATCAGCGGACTTGTCGGTCAAACAGGGTGCGGGCGGGGCTTCGTCAAAATCTTCCAGGGGGCGCAATGGAGGCAATTTTTCACTTTTGATCCAAAACTGCACATCAGGTCTGTAAAGGTCATCACGTAGGATACTCACAGAGGTTTTCAAGAGTTTTGGAGTGTGCCGAGGCTCAGAAGATGTGCTTGAACTTTCATGCGAATATGGCGACGTCACAGCCACAAAGTTGGTCCAAAACTCCCAATTCTCACTGTGAGCCATCGTCACAGTCTTACGTCTTATATTCCCAGATTTGAAGTTGATCAGATTAAAGGGCTGGGAAATGGACATGTAAATGTACAAACTTTGCATTGACCTAAGCCAATAGGTGGCGCTATACTTTTTCGAAAATCACTGCATGGCATTACTTAAAGGCCTACACAAGCATCATGAATATACATTTATAGCCAGAAATATCAATGTTCCTTGGAGTTATACCATTTTACATTTTGGAAAAAAATCGTCCAAAATTGTCCAAACTGCACGCAAGCTCACGCCCAGGTGGTTTTATGAAAACTCTTGATTTTAATAACTTTTGACCCCAAGGCTGTCAGGAACCAGTTGCCAAATTTTGAAATGGATCGGATTTAAACTCTCGGAGGAGTTCGTTCGTTTGTAAATGCAAAAATTGAAGGAAATGGCCAAAAATACACAGAATCACCACAGCGCCCCCTAATGTTCAAATATTCTGGGAAAATTTGGGGATGTTCTAGGACTCATTGTGAACATGTCCTCAAAATTTGGTGAAAATGACGGTTAGAAAAAAAAAAAGTTATAGGCCTTTGAACTTTCAGGACACAAACCTACAAACTTCATTGGTCCATAACTTTATTGAAAAATGAGATATCAACATTCTTTCAATAACTTTTGATCGCATCGAGCCAACGATCATTTTGCCGAAGATTTCGTAAGAATCGGACCAAGCGTCTGGGAGGAGTTCGCAAAAACGTGTTTTTCACAAAATTCAAAATGGCGGCCATAAAACGGTAGGCGCATTTGCATACCATAATTTTTTTTGTGTACAGCACATCCAAGAGAACCTGTGTGAAAAGGTTCCAAGTCGATCGGTAAAAGTAAAAAAAAAAATTAACATTGCGGCCACTTTGGGGGGCGCTAGAGAGTTCTTTTTTCTCTCCTCTAATTGCGGGACCCGAATCATACGTCAATTTTGCGCACTTCTGATGCGCGTGCAAAAATTCAAGAGTTTTTGAACATGATAAAGTCCCCAAAAGTGCGTTCGAAGTGGCGAAATAATAATAATTAAAGCTGCAAGCAGCGATGAACGGGCCTTCGCCTATTCTCGCACGTCGGGGTGGGGCGGCGGTCGGCCGGGCTCGCGGGTCAAAAAAGACTAAAGAGACTAAACAAATCACTCTCGGGGCTTCCATTCAAACCTGAATCTGCGGCCTCGCGAACGGAATCCACCGACGCCGGGCTGTTGCCCCGCTGCAAAAGACCTGCGGAGTAATTGTTACGGGTCTCGGGCACGATGACCACAATAAGTATCACAGCAACACTTGTCTCGTTCTCCAGTTTGCGTCTGTATAATTGATTCAACACATATACACATCCAGTGCATTTTTCTTGTCCTGTATATCTTAGATATCATAGATGCAGTCTCAATCAAGGTTAATTCCCAGAAATATCCACCTGTAATTACCTTAGCTGTTATTTCTGCCTACTATAGTTCCTATTGACCAACTACATAAGGGATATTTCCACACCATGTTGACTATGATAAACGTATACAACTCTTATTCACATATGGACGTTGCACTTTAGAATGTGTATTGATTAACTCGGCATGTACCAAACCATATTGACAAGTAAAAAAAACAAAATATGACTAAACATGACTGAATAAATCACCGCCCAAAACATGTTAAAGATAAGTGGCATTATAAGTACAATTTAAGTGCTACCATTTGTTAGTGCTACGGTTTGCTAGTGTTTTAGTCAAGGTAGAGTCTAAAAAGGTGTGTCTTGAGTTTTCGACGGAAGATGTAGAGGCTCTCTGCGGTCCTGATGTCATCAGAGAGCTCATTCCACCATCTGGGAGCAGGACAGCAAAGAGTCGCCATCTCGTCGAGTGCTTTTCTCTCAGTGAGGGAGGAACAAGCAGCTTGCCAGATGCAGATCGGAGTGCGTGGGTTGGGATGCAGGGTTTCACCATGTCCCGGATGTAGACTGCTCCCGATCCATTCACAGCGTGGTCCGTCAGTACCAATGCTTTGAACTGCATGCGGGCAGCCACTCGTATCCAAAGAAGAGAGCGGAGAAGTGGTGTGGGAGTATTTTGGAAGGTTGAAGACCAGTCGAGCTGCTGCATTCTGGATGAGCTGCAGTGGTCGAATGGCGGCAGCAGGGAGACCTGCCAGCAGAGAGTTACAGTAGTATTTGGTGTATTATCAGAATACGATTAGGGCTGTCAACAGATTATAGACAATTAACTAGTTAATCACACATTTTGAAAAACATTTATCTTGATTACAATATTTTTTTCTCTTATATTAACTGTTTACAGTTTAGTAATTTGTTGTTTCAACTCCATAATGAGCTTGACGTGTGTATATTATTTCATTGGAATGAGGGGCATATGAATCATATCATTTAATGTTAGATTCATGCTCATTGTGAAGGAAATGAATATATAACATATTGAAAAGCATTGAAGACGCACATTACATTACGTGTCATTTAGCTGACGCTTTTAAACAACAAAGTAGTTAGTTAGCTGCTGCGAGCACGGTTCTACTCAGTGTGTAAATAAAGTGATTCAATCGGGCCAAGTTATTTAGGGCACACGGAAACGTAAACAAAGTGGCGTTAATAGCGTGAAGAGGTGTCTTTTGACGCTGTAAAGCTACCGTAGTTAGCTTAGCTAAAAGACGTATGCTGGGTGAGACTGGAGAACGCACAAGGAAAACGTAATCACTCACCGTCAAAGGCGTTTCCACTTCGTTGAGTACATGTGGACGTAAGCACCGGTGTGTAGTTAGCAAGCTGGCTGACTGGCTGCTCCATCCGGCAGCCGCTAGCTCCACTCGCTATCCCAGTTAGCTGTCCGTGCCGTCGAGCAGATATAACAAGCCCTTAAACAAAACGTACCTCACTGGCTGCACACATCCAAGAGGGAATGAGAACACTTTGCTTACATCCACATAGTAGTAATAGTTCCTGAAGTATAGGTGTGTAGTTAGCAGTTTAAAATACGGAGCGGTGATACTTTGCCTGTTCAACACAAAACCGGAACATGCGCAGACTACGTGCGCGGCTGTGCGCACGTAGTCTGCGCATGTCCGTCAACCAAGAATAGGGAATTCTGGGTGATGAAGTTCTTTAACTTAAAATTTCCCCGTAACATCTATTTACATCACCAAACGTGTTTGCATCTCCACCCGTATGTTGCAGAATACGTGTATTTAAATCCAGATGTAAATATATTGAACTGTCCGTGTTATTTGTCTAGGTTAGATATGTCAAACCCGCGACACGCTGCCAAACGGCTGCGCCGTGAGCCAGCTGTCCTGCATCAGCCTTACCTTCTTCTGTCAGCTGTATGCGCGGCCACGGAGCAGTTTCTGGCCTTAAACTGAAACGAGTTTGACATACCTGCTCTTAAGTGTACAAAGTCCATAACCTCAGCAAGGAGAGTAAACTGAATCATTTTGTCCGTTAGATCAGCCGGACACACGTTTAAAAAAAGAAGAAAAAAAAATAATTTCGCCGGGAGTCGATCCCACGACCATAGCGTCGGGGGGCCAACACCTTACTCACTGAGCTATTCTTCCAGATGGATTTTAGAATTCGAAAAGTCATTGAAATAGGATTGGTCACTCTCCGCCAAAAATACAGGTAATATTCACACTATAAAAATTATAACTGCCTTCCTGTTTGTTTTAGAGAAAATTCCTCAGAGACTTTTTTAAGTCTCCCTTTAATACATTTGGTAAAAAATCAGCGGACTTGTCAGTCAAACAGGGTGCGGGCGGGGCGTCGTCAAAATCTTCCAGGGGGCGCAATGGAGGCAATTTTTCACTTTTGATCCAAAACTGCACATCAGGTCTGTAAAGGTCATCACGTAGGATACTCACAGAGGTTTTCAAGAGTTTTGGAGTGTGCCGAGGCTCAGAAGATGTGCTTGAACTTTCATGCGAATATGGCGACGTCACAGCCACAAAGTTGGTCCAAAACTCCCAATTCTCACTGTGAGCCATCGTCACAGTCTTACGTCTTATATTCCCAGATTTGAAGTTGATGGGATTAAAGGGCTAGGAAATGGACATGTAAATGTAGAAACTTTGCATTGACCTAAGCCAATAGGTGGCGCTATACTTTTTCGAAAATCACTGCATGGCATTACTTAAAGGCCTACACAAGCATCATGAATATACATTTATAGCCAGAAATATCAATGTTCCTTGGAGTTATACCATTTTACATTTTGGAAAAAAATCTTCCAAAATTGTCCAAACTGCACGCAAGCTCACGCCCAGGTAGTTTTATGAAAACTCTTGATTTTAATAACTTTTGACCCCAAGGGTGTCAGGAACCAGTTGCCAGATTTTTAAATGGATCGGATTTAAACTCTCGGAGGAGTTCGTTCGTTTGTAAATGCAAAAATTGAAGGAAATGGCCAAAAATACACAGAATCACTACAGCGCCCCCTAATGTTCAAATATTCTGGGAAAATTTGGGGATGTTCTAGGACTCATTGTGAACATGTCCTCAAAATTTGGTGAAAATGGGGGTTGGAAAAAAAAAAGTTATAGGACTTTGAACTTTCAGGACACAAACCTACAAACTTCATTGGTCCATAACTTTATTGAAAAATGAGATATCAACATTCTTTCAATAACTTTTGATCGCATCGAGCCAACGATCATTTTGCCGAAGATTTCGTAAGAATCGGATCAAGCGTCTGGGAGGAGTTCGCAAAAACGTGTTTTTCACAAAATTCAAAATGGCGGCCATAAAACGGTAGGCGCATTTGCATACCATAATTTTTTTTGTGTACAGCACATCCAAGAGCACCTGTGTGAAAAGGTTCCAGGTCGATCGGTAAAAGTAAAAAAATCAATTAACATTGCGGCCACTTTGGGGGGCGCTAGAGAGTTCTTTTTTTTCTCCTCTAATTGCGGGACCCCAATCATACATCAATTTTGCGCACTTCTGATGCGCGTGCAAAAATTCAAGAGTTTTTGAACATGATGAAGTCCCCAAAAGTGCGTTCGAAGTGGCGAAATAATAATAATAATAATTCTTGCAATTTCAATAGGGCTTTCGCCCGACTTTCAGTCGGCTCAGGCCCTAATTAAAGCTGCAAGCAGCGATGAACGGGCCTTCGCCTATTCTCGCACGTCGGGGTGGGGCGGCGGTCGGCCGGGCTCGCGGGTCAAAAAAGACTAAAGAGACTAAACAAATCACTCTCGGGGCTTCCATTCAAACCTGAATCTGCGGCCTCGCGAACGGAATCCACCGACGCCGGGCTGTTGCCCCGCTGCAAAAGACCTGCGGAGTAATTGTTACGGGTCTCGGGCACGATGACCACAATAAGTATCACAGCAACACTTGTCTCGTTCTCCAGTTTGCGTCTGTATAATTGATTCAACACATATACACATCCAGTGCATTTTTCTTGTCCTGTATATCTTAGATATCATAGATGCAGTCTCAATCAAGGTTAATTCCCAGAAATATCCACCTGTAATTACCTTAGCTGTTATTTCTGCCTACTATAGTTCCTATTGACCAACTACATAAGGGATATTTCCACACCATGTTGACTATGATAAACGTATACAACTCTTATTCACATATGGACGTTGCACTTTAGAATGTGTATTGATTAACTCGGCATGTACCAAACCATATTGACAAGTAAAAAAAACAAAATATGACTAAACATGACTGAATAAATCACCGCCCAAAACATGTTAAAGATAAGTGGCATTATAAGTACAATTTAAGTGCTACCATTTGTTAGTGCTACGGTTTGCTAGTGTTTTAGTCAAGGTAGAGTCTAAAAAGGTGTGTCTTGAGTTTTCGACGGAAGATGTAGAGGCTCTCTGCGGTCCTGATGTCATCAGAGAGCTCATTCCACCATCTGGGAGCAGGACAGCAAAGAGTCGCCATCTCGTCGAGTGCTTTTCTCTCAGTGAGGGAGGAACAAGCAGCTTGCCAGATGCAGATCGGAGTGCGTGGGTTGGGATGCAGGGTTTCACCATGTCCCGGATGTAGACTGCTCCCGATCCATTCACAGCGTGGTCCGTCAGTACCAATGCTTTGAACTGCATGCGGGCAGCCACTCGTATCCAAAGAAGAGAGCGGAGAAGTGGTGTGGGAGTATTTTGGAAGGTTGAAGACCAGTCGAGCTGCTGCATTCTGGATGAGCTGCAGTGGTCGAATGGCGGCAGCAGGGAGACCTGCCAGCAGAGAGTTACAGTAGTATTTGGTGTATTATCAGAATACGATTAGGGCTGTCAACAGATTATAGACAATTAACTAGTTAATCACACATTTTGAAAAACATTTATCTTGATTACAATATTTTTTTCTCTTATATTAACTGTTTACAGTTTAGTAATTTGTTGTTTCAACTCCATAATGAGCTTGACGTGTGTATATTATTTCATTGGAATGAGGGGCATATGAATCATATCATTTAATGTTAGATTCATGCTCATTGTGAAGGAAATGAATATATAACATATTGAAAAGCATTGAAGACGCACATTACATTACGTGTCATTTAGCTGACGCTTTTAAACAACAAAGTAGTTAGTTAGCTGCTGCGAGCACGGTTCTACTCAGTGTGTAAATAAAGTGATTCAATCGGGCCAAGTTATTTAGGGCACACGGAAACGTAAACAAAGTGGCGTTAATAGCGTGAAGAGGTGTCTTTTGACGCTGTAAAGCTACCGTAGTTAGCTTAGCTAAAAGACGTATGCTGGGTGAGACTGGAGAACGCACAAGGAAAACGTAATCACTCACCGTCAAAGGCGTTTCCACTTCGTTGAGTACATGTGGACGTAAGCACCGGTGTGTAGTTAGCAAGCTGGCTGACTGGCTGCTCCATCCGGCAGCCGCTAGCTCCACTCGCTATCCCAGTTAGCTGTCCGTGCCGTCGAGCAGATATAACAAGCCCTTAAACAAAACGTACCTCACTGGCTGCACACATCCAAGAGGGAATGAGAACACTTTGCTTACATCCACATAGTAGTAATAGTTCCTGAAGTATAGGTGTGTAGTTAGCAGTTTAAAATACGGAGCGGTGATACTTTGCCTGTTCAACACAAAACCGGAACATGCGCAGACTACGTGCGCGGCTGTGCGCACGTAGTCTGCGCATGTCCGTCAACCAAGAATAGGGAATTCTGGGTGATGAAGTTCTTTAACTTAAAATTTCCCCGTAACATCTATTTACATCACCAAACGTGTTTGCATCTCCACCCGTATGTTGCAGAATACGTGTATTTAAATCCAGATGTAAATATATTGAACTGTCCGTGTTATTTGTCTAGGTTAGATATGTCAAACCCGCGACACGCTGCCAAACGGCTGCGCCGTGAGCCAGCTGTCCTGCATCAGCCTTACCTTCTTCTGTCAGCTGTATGCGCGGCCACGGAGCAGTTTCTGGCCTTAAACTGAAACGAGTTTGACATACCTGCTCTTAAGTGTACAAAGTCCATAACCTCAGCAAGGAGAGTAAACTGAATCATTTTGTCCGTTAGATCAGCCGGACACACGTTTAAAAAAAGAAGAAAAAAAAATAATTTCGCCGGGAGTCGATCCCACGACCATAGCGTCGGGGGGCCAACACCTTACTCACTGAGCTATTCTTCCAGATGGATTTTAGAATTCGAAAAGTCATTGAAATAGGATTGGTCACTCTCCGCCAAAAATACAGGTAATATTCACACTATAAAAATTATAACTGCCTTCCTGTTTGTTTTAGAGAAAATTCCTCAGAGACTTTTTTAAGTCTCCCTTTAATACATTTGGTAAAAAATCAGCGGACTTGTCAGTCAAACAGGGTGCGGGCGGGGCGTCGTCAAAATCTTCCAGGGGGCGCAATGGAGGCAATTTTTCACTTTTGATCCAAAACTGCACATCAGGTCTGTAAAGGTCATCACGTAGGATACTCACAGAGGTTTTCAAGAGTTTTGGAGTGTGCCGAGGCTCAGAAGATGTGCTTGAACTTTCATGCGAATATGGCGACGTCACAGCCACAAAGTTGGTCCAAAACTCCCAATTCTCACTGTGAGCCATCGTCACAGTCTTACGTCTTATATTCCCAGATTTGAAGTTGATGGGATTAAAGGGCTAGGAAATGGACATGTAAATGTAGAAACTTTGCATTGACCTAAGCCAATAGGTGGCGCTATACTTTTTCGAAAATCACTGCATGGCATTACTTAAAGGCCTACACAAGCATCATGAATATACATTTATAGCCAGAAATATCAATGTTCCTTGGAGTTATACCATTTTACATTTTGGAAAAAAATCTTCCAAAATTGTCCAAACTGCACGCAAGCTCACGCCCAGGTAGTTTTATGAAAACTCTTGATTTTAATAACTTTTGACCCCAAGGGTGTCAGGAACCAGTTGCCAGATTTTTAAATGGATCGGATTTAAACTCTCGGAGGAGTTCGTTCGTTTGTAAATGCAAAAATTGAAGGAAATGGCCAAAAATACACAGAATCACTACAGCGCCCCCTAATGTTCAAATATTCTGGGAAAATTTGGGGATGTTCTAGGACTCATTGTGAACATGTCCTCAAAATTTGGTGAAAATGGGGGTTGGAAAAAAAAAAGTTATAGGACTTTGAACTTTCAGGACACAAACCTACAAACTTCATTGGTCCATAACTTTATTGAAAAATGAGATATCAACATTCTTTCAATAACTTTTGATCGCATCGAGCCAACGATCATTTTGCCGAAGATTTCGTAAGAATCGGATCAAGCGTCTGGGAGGAGTTCGCAAAAACGTGTTTTTCACAAAATTCAAAATGGCGGCCATAAAACGGTAGGCGCATTTGCATACCATAATTTTTTTTGTGTACAGCACATCCAAGAGCACCTGTGTGAAAAGGTTCCAGGTCGATCGGTAAAAGTAAAAAAATCAATTAACATTGCGGCCACTTTGGGGGGCGCTAGAGAGTTCTTTTTTTTCTCCTCTAATTGCGGGACCCCAATCATACATCAATTTTGCGCACTTCTGATGCGCGTGCAAAAATTCAAGAGTTTTTGAACATGATGAAGTCCCCAAAAGTGCGTTCGAAGTGGCGAAATAATAATAATTAAAGCTGCAAGCAGCGATGAACGGGCCTTCGCCTATTCTCGCACGTCGGGGTGGGGCGGCGGTCGGCCGGGCTCGCGGGTCAAAAAAGACTAAAGAGACTAAACAAATCACTCTCGGGGCTGCCATTCAAACCTGAATCTGCGGCCTCGCGAACGGAATCCACCGACGCCGGGCTGTTGCCCCGCTGCAAAAGACCTGCGGAGTAATTGTTACGGGTCTCGGGCACGATGACCACAATAAGTATCACAGCAACACTTGTCTCGTTCTCCAGTTTGCGTCTGTATAATTGATTCAACACATATACACATCCAGTGCATTTTTCTTGTCCTGTATATCTTAGATATCATAAATGCAGTCTCATTTAAGGTTAATTCCCAGAAATATCCACCTGTAATTACCTTAGCTGTTATTACGGCCTACTATAGTTCCCATTGACCAACTACATAAGGGATATTTCCACACCATGTTGACTATGATAAACGTATACAACTCTTATTCACATATGGACATTGCACTTTAGAATGTATATTCATTAACTCAGCATGTACCAAACCATATTGTCATGTAAAAAAACCAAAACATGACCAAACATGACTAAATAAATCACTGCCCTTGCATACTGAACAAATATTGCATTCTGGATTCATTTTAAGTCACATGAGGAGTCTTGTGCATGCCAAGAATCAAACCCTGGTTTACTGCGCCAGGGGCCAACGCTCTGCAGATGACCTATATGGTCCAATACAATTTCACAATCGAAACGTCACTCAAATAGGATTGGTGCCTCTCTTGCAAAAATACAGCGAATTTTAATACTTAAATGAGAGCTAAAGGAGAAAATAAACGCAGTAGGTCACATAAGTTCTGTCGGATGTTCAAGTTGCCCAGAAGGATGAGCGGCGAGCTGTCATCTGGAAGTTGTAACTCTTCCATTCGTTGTAGAAGTAAATAACTTCTTCTCTGGAAGGATCATTTTCCGCTGTGGTCCAGTCGACTTGGGTCTTTGCCACGATTGCCCGCGGTTAAGCCCACCCGTGCCGTGTGGTGGAAGAAAAAAAGAAGGCCAAATTATTACATCCATCGACAGTCACACGATATGGAATGCTGTTGTACGAATGCGGGAAGAAGTCTTTTACAATTATGCAGACAGAACAAAATATACATAAAGAAATGCTTTCCCACCTCGCTGGAGTTGAAAGCCACGTGTCCCATGTGCCATTCCCAGTGATGTCCTCAGACTGGTGGCATGACTTTGCACGGGCCATCTGAAAATATTTGAGCACCAACGTGTATTATCAGAATACGATTATGGCTGTCAACAGATTATAGACAATTAACTAGTTAATCACACGTTTTGAAAACATTTATCTTGATTACAATATTTTTTTCTCTTATATTAACTGTTTACAGTTTAGTAATTTGTTGTTTCAACTCCATAATGAGCTTGACGTGTGTATATTATTTCATTGGAATGAGGGGCATATTAATCATATCATTTAATGTTAGATTCATGCTCATTGTGAAGGCAATAAATATATAACATATTGAAAAGCATTGAAGACGCACAATACATTACGTGTCATTTAGCTGCGCCCGGCTGCACGCTGCGGGGAGATTATAGACAATGAAGTTAAACAACAAAGTAGTTAAGTTAGCTGCTGCGAGCACGGTTCTACTCAAAGTGTGTAAATAAAGTGATTCAATCGGGCCAAGTTATTTAGGGCACACGGAAACGTAAACAAAGTGGCGCTGATAGAGTGAAGAGGGGTCTTTTATCCCCGTGAAGCTACCGTAGTTAGCTTAGCTAAAAGACGTATGCTGGTTGTTATTGTTCAGTGCTAAATAAAAACCCTCTTGAATGTAGAACACAACTCACGTCTGGCCTCATACCATGACAGGCACATTAATGTTGACAATTAACTTCGTTAGCCTTGTGTTCACCTTTCCTGCCGGTCCGTCTCTGACCGTAGTCGGAGTTTGCAGGGGGAGGCGTTGCTGTCTGCTCCAGGGCCAAAGTACTGTCGGCTAAGTAAACTTTGGGGTTAATTCCCTTCGTCCCGGGGTTGGTGAATAAAAGTCCGCTTTACTTTCTTTGAGGATTTATTAATCTAACACTGAGTAACAAAGTTACAGTACAGACAATTCTCCGGCCGCTACATCCACTCCGTCATCACAACAACAACACAACTTCCTCATGCGCTCTCCCCCTCCGTAGCCCGTGCGTGTAGCTCTTAAAGGGGCCGCACCATTTTCTCTAGTAACATCACCATGACGTATGTTGCAGAATACGTCTATTTAAATCCAGATGTAAATATATTGAACTGTCCGTGTTATTTGTCCAGGTTAGATGTGTCGTAACTCGCAACCAGCTGCCCGGTCCGCCAGCTGAGTGCCTCAGTCTGCTGTTTCATTCTGTTCATGTGCCACGGAGCAGCTTCTGTCCTTAAACTGAAACGATTTTCACAAACCTGCTCTTAAGTGTAGTTGTTTAAGTCAAACACATCAGCAAGGAGCGTAAACTGAATCATTTTGTTCGTTAGATCAGACGACACGCGTTTAAAAAGAGGAGGAAAAAAAAATAATTTCGTCGGGAGTCGATCCCACGACCATAGCATCGGGGGGCCAACACCTTACTCACTGAGCTATTCTTTCAGATGGATTTGAGAATTCGAAAACTCACTGAAATAGGATTGGTCACTCTCCGCCAAAAATACAGGAAATATTCACACTAAAAAAATTATAACTGCCTTCCTGTTTGTTTTAGAGAAAATTCCTCAGAGACTTTTTTAAGTCTCCCTTTAATACATTTGGTAAAAAATCAGCGGACTTGTCGGTCAAACAGGATGCGGGCGGGGCTTCGTCAAAATCTTCCAGGGGGCGCAATGGAGGCAATTTTTCAATTTTGATCCAAAACTGCACATCAGGTCTGTAAAGGTCATCACGTAGGATACTCACAGAGGTTTTCAAGAGTTTTGGAGTCTGCCGAGGCGCAGAAGATGTGCTTGAACTTTCATGCGAATATGTCGTCGCCACAGCAACAAAGTTGGTCCAAAACTCCCAATTCTCACTGTGAGCCATCGTCACAGTCTTACGTCTTATATTCCCAGATTTGAAGTTGATCAGATTAAAGGGCTAGGAAATGGACATGTAAATGTACAAACTTTGCATTGACCTAAGCCAATAGGTGGCGCTATACTTTTTCGAAAATCACTGCATGGCATTACTTAAAGGCCTACACAAGCATCATGAATATACATTTATAGCCAGAAATATCAATGTTCCTTGGAGTTATACCATTTTACATTTTGGAAAAAAATCTTCGAAAATTGTCCAAACTGCACGCACGCTCACGCCCAGGTAGTTTTATGAAAACTCTTGATTTTAATAACTTTTGACCCCAAGGGTGTCAGGAACCAGTTGCCAGATTTTGAAATGGATCGGATTTAAACTCTCGGAGGAGTTCGTTCGTTTGTAAATGCAAAAATTGAAGGAAATGGCCAAAAATACACAGAATCACCACAGCGCCCCCTAATGTTCAAATATTCTGGGAAAATTTGGGGATGTTCTAGGACTCATTGTGAACATGTCCTCAAAATTTGGTGAAAATGACGGTTAGAAAAAAAAAAAGTTATAGGCCTTTGAACTTTCAGGACACAAACCTACAAACTTCATTGGTCCATAACTTTATTGAAAAATGAGATATCAACATTCTTTCAATAACTTTTGATCGCATCGAGCCAACGATCATTTTGCCGAAGATTCCGTAAGAATCGGACCAAGCGTCTGGGAGGAGTTCGCAAAAACGTGTTTTTCACAAAATTCAAAATGGCGGCCATAAAACGGTAGGCGCATTTGCATACCATAATTTTTTTTGTGTACAGCACATCCAAGAGAACCTGTGTGAAAAGGTTCCAAGTCGATCGGTAAAAGTAAAAAAAAAAATTAACATTGCGGCCACTTTGGGGGGCGCTAGAGAGTTCTTTTTTCTCTCCTCTAATTGCGGGACCCGAATCATACGTCAATTTTGCGCACTTCTGATGCGCGTGCAAAAATTCAAGAGTTTTTGAACATGATAAAGTCCCCAAAAGTGCGTTCGAAGTGGCGAAATAATAAGAAAAAGAAAAATTCTTGCAATTTCAATAGGGCTTTCGCCCGACTTGCAGTCGGCTCAGGCCCTAATAATTAAAGCTGCAAGCAGCGATGAACGGGCCTTCGCCTATTCTCGCACGTCGGGGTGGGGCGGCGGTCGGCCGGGCTCGCGGGTCAAAAAAGACTAAAGAGACTAAACAAATCACTCTCGGGGCTGCCATTCAAACCTGAATCTGCGGCCTCGCGAACGGAATCCACCGACGCCGGGCTGTTGCCCCGCTGCAAAAGACCTGCGGAGTAATTGTTACGGGTCTCGGGCACGATGACCACAATAAGTATCACAGCAACACTTGTCTCGTTCTCCAGTTTGCGTCTGTATAATTGATTCAACACATATACACATCCAGTGCATTTTTCTTGTCCTGTATATCTTAGATATCATAGATGCAGTCTCAATCAAGGTTAATTCCCAGAAATATCCACCTGTAATTACCTTAGCTGTTATTTCTGCCTACTATAGTTCCTATTGACCAACTACATAAGGGATATTTCCATACCATATTGACTATGATAAACGTATACAACTCTTATTCACATATGGACGTTGCACTTTAGAATGTGTATTGATTAACTCGGCATGTACCAAACCATATTGACAAGTAAAAAAAACAAAATATGACTAAACATGACTGAATAAATCACCGCCCAAAACATGTTAAAGATAAGTGGCATTATAAGTACAATTTAAGTGCTACCATTTGTTAGTGCTACGGTTTGCTAGTGTTTTGGTCAAGGTAGAGTCTAAAAAGGTGTGTCTTGAGTTTTCGACGGAAGATGGAGAGGCTCTCTGCGGTCCTGATGTCATCAGAGAGCTCATTCCACCATCTGGGAGCAGGACAGCAAAGAGTCGCCATCTCGTCGAGTGCTTTTCTCTCAGTGAGGGAGGAACAAGCAGCTTGCCAGATGCAGATCGGAGTGCGTGGGTTGGGATGCAGGGTTTCACCATGTCCCGGATGTAGACTGGTCCCGATCCATTCACAGCGTGGTCCGTCAGTACCAATGCTTTGAACTGGATGCGGGCAGCCACTGGTAACCAATGAAGTAAAGGGAGAAGCGGTGTGGTGTGGGAGTATTTCAGAAGGTTGAAGACCAGTCGAGCTGCTGCATTCTGGATGAGCTGCAGTGGTCGAATGGCGGCAGCAGGGAGACCTGCCAGCAGAGAGTTACAGTAGTATTTGGTGTATTATCAGAATACGATTAGGGCTGTCAACAGATTATAGACAATTAACTAGTTAATCACACGTTTTGAAAACATTTATCTTGATTACAATATTTTTTTCTCTTATATTAACTGTTTACAGTTTAGTAATTTGTTGTTTCAACTCCATAATGAGCTTGACGTGTGTATATTATTTCTTTGGAATGAGGGGTGTAGGAGCCATACATCGTTTTGATTATTCTTTTGTATTATTCTTTCCTTCTACATTGTTTGTATGTGTGCGTGTGGTGTGACGTCATTTGTATCCACGACACCGTAAGGGGGTGTGGTGTGTGTGTGTGTGTGTATATTAGTGTGTGTCTGTTCACCTGTGGGGTGTGGTGGTTTGGAGCATGGCTGCAGGGTGAGCATGGGGAAAAACTCTCTTTTGACCGTCAGCGTCATTGTAATCGTCACCGTCATTGTTATCACCATCGTCAATGTCATCGTCACTTCAATGGAGTTTCATGTGCTTTGATACTCACTTGACCAATAAAATGCATCTGGTAAAGTAAGCGATTTGCGTATGTTACTTCTCGGTGAAACGGACGCGTCATTAGTATGATCCCCTCATGTCTTAGCCTGCTGCGGCTTTTTGGATATTGTTTATTGTGTAAAAGCCGCTATAAGGGGCATATTAATCATATCATTTAATGTTAGATTCATGCTCATTGTGAAGGCAATAAATATATAACATATTGAAAAGCATTGAAGACGCACATTACATTACGTGTCATTTAGCTGACGCTTTTAAACAACAAAGTAGTTAGTTAGCTGCTGCGAGCACGGTTCTACTCAGTGTGTAAATAAAGTGATTCAATCGGGCCAAGTTATTTAGGGCACACGGAAACGTAAACAAAGTGGCGTTAATAGCGTGAAGAGGTGTCTTTTGACGCTGTAAAGCTACCGTAGTTAGCTTAGCTAAAAGACGTATGCTGGGTGAGACTGGAGAACGCACAAGGAAAACGTAATCACTCACCGTCAAAGGCGTTTCCACTTCGTTGAGTACATGTGGACGTAAGCACCGGTGTGTAGTTAGCAAGCTGGCTGACTGGCTGCTCCATCCGGCAGCCGCTAGCTCCACTCGCTATCCCAGTTAGCTGTCCGTGCCGTCGAGCAGATATAACAAGCCCTTAAACAAAACGTACCTCACTGGCTGCACACATCCAAGAGGGAATGAGAACACTTTGCTTACATCCACATAGTAGTAATAGTTCCTGAAGTATAGGTGTGTAGTTAGCAGTTTAAAATACGGAGCGGTGATACTTTGCCTGTTCAACACAAAACCGGAACATGCGCAGACTACGTGCGCGGCTGTGCGCACGTAGTCTGCGCATGTCCGTCAACCAAGAATAGGGAATTCTGGGTGATGAAGTTCTTTAACTTAAAATTTCCCCGTAACATCTATTTACATCACCAAACGTGTTTGCATCTCCACCCGTATGTTGCAGAATACGTGTATTTAAATCCAGATGTAAATATATTGAACTGTCCGTGTTATTTGTCTAGGTTAGATATGTCAAACCCGCGACACGCTGCCAAACGGCTGCGCCGTGAGCCAGCTGTCCTGCATCAGCCTTACCTTCTTCTGTCAGCTGTATGCGCGGCCACGGAGCAGTTTCTGGCCTTAAACTGAAACGAGTTTGACATACCTGCTCTTAAGTGTACAAAGTCCATAACCTCAGCAAGGAGAGTAAACTGAATCATTTTGTTCGTTAGATCAGAAGACACGCGTTTAAAAAGAGGAGGAAAAAAAAAAAATTGATTTCGCCGGGACACGATCTCACGACCATAGGATCGGGGGGGCGGTTTCTTACCAGGAGAGCTAAACCTTCTGATGGGTTTGAGAATTCGAAAACTCACTGAAATAGGATCGGTCACTCTCCGCCAAAAATACAGGAAATATTCACACTAAAAAAATTATAACTGCCTTCCTGTTTGTTTTAGAGAAAATTCCTCAGAGACTTTTTTAAGTCTCCCTTTAATACATTTGGTAAAAAATCAGCGGACTTGTCGGTCAAACAGGATGCGGGCGGGGCTTCGTCAAAATCTTCCAGGGGGCGCAATGGAGGCAATTTTTCACTTTTGATCCAAAACTGCACATCAGGTCTGTAAAGGTCATCACGTAGGATACTCACAGAGGTTTTCAAGAGTTTTGGAGTGTGCCAAGGCTCAGAAGATGTGCTTGAACTTTCATGCGAATATGGCGACGTCACAGCCACAAAGTTGGTCCAAAACTCCCAATTCTCACTGTGAGCCATCGTCACAGTCTTACGTCTTATATTCCCAGATTTGAAGTTGATCAGATTAAAGGGCTGGGAAATGGACATGTAAATGTACAAACTTTGCATTGACCTAAGCCAATAGGTGGCGCTATACTTTTTCGAAAATCACTGCATGGCATTACTTAAAGGCCTACACAAGCATCATGAATATACATTTATAGCCAGAAATATCAATGTTCCTTGGAGTTATACCATTTTACATTTTGGAAAAAAATCTTCCAAAATTGTCCAAACTGCACGCAAGCTCACGCCCAGGTAGTTTTATGAAAACTCTTGATTTTAATAACTTTTGACCCCAAGGGTGTCAGGAACCAGTTGCCAAATTTTGAAATGGATCGGATTTAAACTCTCGGAGGAGTTCGTTCGTTTGTAAATGCAAAAATTGAAGGAAATGGCAAAAAATACACAGAATCACCACAGCGCCCCCTAATGTTCAAATATTCTGGGAAAATGTGGGGATGTTCTAGGACTCATTGTGAACATGTCCTCAAAATTTGGTGAAAATGACGGTTAGAAAAAAAAAAAGTTATAGGCCTTTGAACTTTCAGGACACAAACCTACAAACTTCATTGGTCCATAACTTTATTGAAAAATGAGATATCAACATTCTTTCAATAACTTTTGATCGCATCGAGCCAACGATCATTTTGCCGAAGATTTCGTAAGAATCGGACCAAGCGTCTGGGAGGAGTTCGCAAAAACGTGTTTTTCACAAAATTCAAAATGGCGGCCATAAAACGGTAGGCGCATTTGCATACCATAATTTTTTTTGTGTACAGCACATCCAAGAGAACCTGTGTGAAAAGGTTCCAAGTCGATCGGTAAAAGTAAAAAAAAAAATTAACATTGCGGCCACTTTGGGGGGCGCTAGAGAGTTCTTTTTTCTCACCTCTAATTGCGGGACCCGAATCATACGTCAATTTTGCGCACTTCTGATGCGCGTGCAAAAATTCAAGAGTTTTTGAACATGATGAAGTCCCCGAAAGTGCGTTCGAAGTGGCGAAATAATAATAATGAATTCTTGCAATTTCAATAGGGCTTTCGCCCGACTTGCAGTCGGCTCAGGCCCTAATAATTCTTGCAATTTCAATAGGGCTTTCGCCCGACTTTCAGTCGGCTCAGGCCCTAATGAATTCTTGCAATTTCAATAGGGCTTTCGCCCGACTTTCAGTCGGCTCAGGCCCTAATAATAATTCTTGCAATTTCAATAGGGCTTTCGCCCGACTTGCAGTCGGCTCAGGCCCTAATAAACCCATCCTCTCGTCTGTCAGAAGGAGGGAACCATCACAACCATTCCAGACATTCTTGGTTACCTCACTTGATGTCTTGCACTGATTGGAGTAAACCTGGGTTGCTTGTGAATGAAATTAGATGCATCTATTAGTTAGCAAAAAACGCTAATTAGCATTATTCTTCCGTTAGCTCCCAAGGTCGACCGAGCATGCGCGACGTGGTATTTTTTTTTCTCGACGCCAGACGATCTACCGGCACTGGTATCCAGAGACACCTGAACGGGCTATAGGGTAAATACATTTTCGTAAATTCAAAAAATTAAGAGACAGTGTTGAGGTTCGACGTCATTGTTTATTGATGGGGCAAAAAAAAAAGGCACGAAATGCAAATAAACTGAATCATGTTTTTTTAATCATAAAGACTGATGAAGACATTAGCAGAGGGTTTTCAGGTCACCAAACAATTGATGCTAATGAGCTTCAGAGCGTCCGTTAATACACGCCGCCCAACATCAGAGGAACGCGTCTCTTCTCAGGCTGATCATTTCTTGCCATGTGCTGTTGTACCTTCCACCCAGACTCTGCAGCTCCACTGGTCTTTAGCCTAAATTCGCCCATTCTACCGTCACTGGCACTCTGGTGCTTGACAGATCCAGTCCACATCAACATCCAGGACCCGGTCTAACCGTAGGTCCCTAACCCGCTCCCCCCACTCTGCATCAGTCTGCTTGCTGCTGCCTCGCAGGGAGCCAAAGACAACTCGACGGCGTGCCGGCCCGTTTTCTGCCTGGGCTTCAAAATGGTGGAATGAGCTCTCCAATGACATCAGGACAGCAGCGGCGAACAATGGCGCGTGGCACACTCTGTGGTTTGGCGTTCTTGAAGAAATTGTACTTCCTTTCTCGGAAAGTATAATTTCTTGGGTGGTTCTTGGTTGAAGGCACTTAATGCAAGTTGCTTTGGATTAAAGCCTCAGCTAAATGAAACCTGTGGATGTAATCTCAACACATTGGTTTGTTAATTTACTCAAAGCTCGTTAACTGACACATTAGTTGATTTACTCACAGTTCTACAATAAATACATGTTTTTGTTAATTACACAGCAAAATGTACAGACTCAAATGAACACTATTTGGAGTTCATTTGAACACTTTTAAAGTGTCCCATGGGGTCCACACTCCACAGTGTCAACGTAACACTTTTTAAAGTGTTGTCATTTTAACAGAGAGTTCATTTTAACTCTCATTAAGTTGAAATTTAACAATACTCAAGTGTGGGTAGTGAGTTAAATTGACTCTGAGAGTCTATTTTAACTATAAGCTGGTGTTTCTATTGTCCCAATCTTGTCAGTGTTAAATCAACACTCAACAATTTAACTCGGAATAAGTGTCAAAATAAAAACTGCTCATTGTTAAATACAACGTCATTTAGCTGAAGCTTTTATCAAAAGCAACTTATGTTGCATTTTTTACATTTTTTAATGTGATGCTGTACAGTTACATTACAAAGAGTTCATTTAACTCTACTAAGTGTCGCAAATGAACCTGACCTTGACACCTGGATGATGACTCAAACTCCTTCGTACACTTGACTCTGTAAGAGTCAAATGGACCCTTTTGCCCAACACCAGAAAATTAACTCTAAGAACTTTGCTGTGTAGCGACGGATCGTCGACTTACAGATGAGTTCATTTATTCACAGCTCACACATCGTGCAGTTCATTCATTCACAACTCCTCAACCGACACATTGTTTAGTGGACTTAATCAGTGTTGGTAACTGACTCATGGTCCAGTAAATTCAATCAGGGCTCGTTAACTCACTTTTTTTTTTTGTTAATTTACTCAGAGCTTGTCAACTGACACATGGTGCAGTTAATTCATTCAAAGCTCGTTAACGTCCACATCATCAAGGTAATGTTCTCATCGCTTAGTAACGGACACCTTCAAACCTTCCCCGACTGTGTCTTTGGCTTCCTTCTGAGTCTTGATATGTCCCATGTGTGGAACTACCAACCGTCAACTTATTTAACAACAATATTATGTTCATGATGTTCACGATGTTTCGGCTCCATGTGCCGGTTTGACACATTTCAACAGCGTCACACGCCGTTGCACCGCGTGGATAGAAAACATTAGACAGATCTACAGACATGTAGACGTTGCAGGAGCTGTTGCACATTTTTTTATCATGTCGTTCCAATGTGGAAAAGAGTCTCTCCCCACAGGTAATACAATGGCTCGTCACTAATCATAAATACTCCGTCTTTACTGGGAAAGCGCTGGACCAATGCAGGAAGCAGGAACTGTTTTTTTTTTTTTTTTTTTTTTTTTTTACGTGCTTATGAGCAACTGCACTCGTCCACGATCATGTCCTGGATGTCCTTCTTGATGATCTTCTGCTCCTCGTTGTAGTAAAGCATCGACATGGCCCGCAGCCTCGTCGGCACGCAGCACGACTTCGTGTTCTGGAACGGGCCGTAGCCCCTCATGCGATAGTGGTTGATGACCGTCGAATGGAAGGACAGGGCCGAGCCGCCGAAGCTCGCCACGTGGCTCGGACACTCCCCCTCGCAGTAGTTGGCGTGGTAACCGGACGGCGCGATAATCCAGTCGCTCCAGCCGATGTCTTTGAAGTTCACGTAAAACTGCCGCTTGCAGCAGACGCGGATCTTCCCGTCGCACTCCAGGCCTCGTTTGACCCGCCGCTGACCCGCCGCCTCCCCTTCCTCCTCCTCCTCCTCCTCCTCCTCCCTCAGGACCACCGCGAGGAACGGCCGGTGGGACTGGCGCCTCCCGCCGGCGTGCTCGCCCGCGGCCGGCGCCAGGGCGGGGGAGGCCCCGGCCTCGGCGCACAGCGGGCAGGAGACCCGCAGGCCGAGCGAGCTCCTGCCGCCTCCCAGCAGCGACTGGACGGTGCGCGAGGCGGCGAGCGTGTGCCAGCCGCTGCGACGGGCGTCCACCGTCTTCTCCGCAACGCACTCCTCCTCCTCCTCCTCCTCAGCCTCAGGAAGCTGCAGCAGCCGAAGCGTCACTTTGCCTTTTCCTCGGCTCGCAGCGGACACCCTGAGGAAGATCCAGACGTTCGCCTGTTCCACCACCGACGAGCCGCTGCCCTCCTTCGAGATGTCAAAGGTCACCGTGTTCGCCAGGTCTCCTGCCAAGAGAGGGCAAATTCTCATGAATGCTGTTAACATAAATCCTCTAAATCAGCTGTTTTCGGTCTTAAGTGAATGTTTGGCCACATAAAGAAAGTGTGACCCTGTACCCCTTTCGCCCCCCCCCCCCTCCCACCCAGCGCCCCCGTCCGTTTCTGTCTTCCTGTCATTTCAATGAATAAACAATGCCATTGACAATAAATGCATGAATGGAGCCACCTCTAAATATACTCAACATGAGCAGAGACACTAAAAAAAGAAGAGGCCAAACACACACACACACACACACACACACACACACACACACACACACACACACTCACACACACACATATTCTTTGTTTCCTGCTGAAAAATAATTACTGAGGCCTAGATTTATCTGAATGAAGAGATTATTTACGGCCTAAGACCACTTGGTATGCCCCCCCAGCCCCATCCCTCGTTACTGTCCTCTAATTTCAGGCGGCCTTTGAGGGACATTTTTAATTAAAGATTCCTCTCAAAGAGAAAACTATTTATAGCACAAAGCTATTCTGTACATTTATGTAAGCAAACAAGCAGTGAGACCAACCAGCCGCCCACGAGCCACTTCACATTTACCAACATCTTCCAAGATAAGATAAGAGATGAGTTAGTCACGGGGGGGGGGGGGGCTTCTTAGGACACACCGAGCCCCTCCCTCACTCTCTCACTCTCTCCTACAATAATCCACGTTTTATTAATGTACATCACTAATTCAGCTTCTTTCCAGGAGTCTTTGGTGCTTTCTCGCCCAGCAGGTCTCTGTGGATCGTAGTTCCGTGTGGACCCCGGTTCTGACTCCTGGCTCACGGCTCTGATGACACCTGCTGCTGCCATCGTCATTACTTTAAACATGATTCATGTTACTGTCATCAAAAACCAACACCTTTCTGCTCTCCCTCCCCACAGATGCCTCAGTGGATGGTGGTTCTACCTGATGGTGGTTCTACCTGATGGTGGTTCTACCTGATGGTGGTTGTCCCTGCAGTGGTCCTGCCGTACACTTGTTCTGCTACTCTCATTACTTGTATAATTTCTGTTAGAGGAATTGAATGTATTGTACATCTTTTACATTGTTTATGTACACATGACATCCATTGCAGTCTGAAGAATTCATTCAACTAAATCAATCCCTTGATTGTTTAACTCCTCCGTCCGGTCACTCAGCACCGATGTGGTACAAGACACAACGTGGAGGACTTCAATCATGAATGAATAAAAGAACTGACCAAGAGATAATTGGAGCTTGATCATTATTTCATCAGCCACCTCCTGGTTCAGTGCGTGCTGCGTGGAGCAGACTTCACTCCGAGTGGATCAATAGAAGCGGGCTCTGTTCTGACTGAACATCAGCATGCAAACCTTGAACTCTTGGATTAGTGAATGAGCCAATAACACAGCACACAGATAGACACACACACACACACACACACACAGACACACACACACACACACACACACAGACAGTTCAGACATTTATGGAATAAACCTTTTTGTAGTGAAAAACCTTAATTGCGGTAATCATCTGCTGTCCTCATTGGCTCAGGAGAGACCTTATTTATTAGTAGATCTATTAAGGCTGTATGTAGATGATGTTTTCTGTCTTGCTCTTTACAGATTTGTTGCTGATCAACCAATCCAACGCTTACTTGTGAAATTTGGGAGGAGCTTGCATAGATTAAACAGCCGATTGGTCATTTGAAATAGAAATCTAGAGATGGATCGTGTGGATCGTGAGGCTTATGTTCATTATAATTCTTGTTTGACTGAGTGCTATAGTATCATTAAAGCTCTCTACAATACACTACAATGCATTCATGTTGCAGACAATTATTGAATTTGCATTAAGTAGTAATTGAGTATTGTGAATCACTAGAGGCTTTATTAAGTAAACACATTAAAGTGAGCTTTTAAGTGCAATATGTGAGATTCCAGCACAATCAAACTGTGCATTAAACGACAAAGTGGAGCGATATTGTGGACCTGTGCAGAGGAGGTGTGTTGTAACGCCAGCCCTTCCTAGCTTTGTTGACACAGCCAGAGTGCACGTTACCCACAGGTAACCTCTGGTGTCAGACGTGCAGCCTGCCGGGGCCAGATCACTCTGAGATTAAAATCTAAATCTAACTAACCTGCCTAATGCTGCTATGTGTTCAGATCATTGAGTTGGTTTAACTCGTGTTGCTCAACCTAAAGAGTCAACTCATTCAAAATGACACCAACAACGCGGGTTTCCGGTCTGACTTTAGTCGTTTTCAGCTTTAAGCGTTTCCTTCCAAAAAAAAAAAAGGAAGTGCGTGGACCAGAAAAACTCACCAGCCCGAGGAACGCATTGAAAACAATGTTATATCTGTCACTCTGTAAAACCAGAACAAAAGAACTTTAATCTATGCTATATTTTAAGTGTAATTCTGTTCCATTTGGAGTTTACCTCTCTGGCCCGCTACTTTAAGTGGCACATACACAGTTTGCTTACGATACCGAATACGGAATTGACCCGTCAAGAGTAAACCTGACAGGTCGGTGATGGACTCACCTGGCTCTGCAAAGGTGATGATTTCAGATGGAGGTTCGGGATGTGTCTGGGCCCAGGGACCCCTCCCCGTTTCCTGGATCTCCACGCTTCCGTCTTTGGCCACGCGGCCGACGTGAAGCTTCTTGATGGCGTTGAGCAGGGCCGCACGAGGGACGGGCTGCGTCAGGTTGGGCCGGGCGCTCAGGTGCAGCATGTTGAGAACGTGGCGCTTCACGGCCTCCACCATGTCGCTCTGGCCTCCCGGCGAGGACGAGTTCGTCCTCATCTGGAGCAGAGAGCAGGACGGACAGTCTGGAGATGGCGCAACCTCCTGAGGTCGGGACGCCGCGTCAACCCCGGGAGCGGGAGAGGCGGTCGGAGAGGCGTCGGCAAGAACGCCGACCGCCATCAGGAGGAGCACCGAAAACTGGGAGGACATGGCGCTCCGAAAGTTTCACAGCAGAAGACAATATCGGGCACTGTTTTGAGGAGTCTCTGAGTGAGAGACAGCGGGTCTGAGCTCCGAGACAGGAAGCAGCTGGTGAACAGTTCAAGACCTCGGACCAAGACCGAGGAGAGTCCAGTAGAATCCACCCGATGTTCGAGAGGAGTCAGGAGACGCAACGGAAAACACCTAAGAAGTTGGAAATCCTCACCGTCCCCCGATGGTCAGCAGAGCGCACAGGGGAGCAGGAGACTGGTGTTCTGATCCCCCCTCGGGCCGGGCTTTGTATCTCTGAGGCACCGCAGACCTGGTCCCAAGGCTTGTCGACGGTTCTGGTCCTGAGAGTTTGGCGGTCTGAACCGAATGAGCACTGTGTGCAGGGTCACTCTGCTCTGCCTCTCTGCTCTGGTACTGTAATTATACCTCTCTCTGTTTAATCCCTCCCCCCATCCGCAGAGGTATTCCCTGTGATTCACACAAAGGGTGAGTAAAGTCTCTCAGAATATCTCAGGACTCTTTGTGGTGTTTCCTCCTGAACCAACGTCACGACAGAAAAGGAGGAGGAGGAGGAGGAGGAGGAGGAGGAAGGAGAGAAGAGAAGGACGAGGGAGAGAAGAGTAGGACGAGAGTGTCCCTGATTCATTCATACCACACACACACACACACACACACACACACACAGGCACTGGTGAGTCAGCTTAGAATCATCATCACCTCACGTGTGGAGGAAAAACTCAGTTGGTGTAAAATACAGGAGTTTTTAGTTCATGGTCCTGCACGCAGCAGATGGAGCCAGCTCAGAACAGACTTGTCACACACAGACGCACGCACACACAAACTGTGTGACATCAGCATGCCCACACACACACACACACACACACTGTGTGACATCAGCATGCCCTCTCCTGGTGGAAGACAGGTGTTACAGTTCCCTCACCTGAGCCACAGCCTGATTCTCATTTTGTCTTCTTAACTTGTCTCAAATAAAGACACAAACAGGCTCCCACTGGAGTGGTAAATAACCAAATATTGAAGAGGAATAATTTGGACCACATGATTAATAATAAATACATAATCCTAATAACAACAAGTATTTGATTGTATATATAATCTCCAAGCTCCAGTGTTGTGCTTGTCCGTGAGATTCCAGAATAAAGCCAAAGATCACGTGTGACATCATGTTTGTCCATTCTGGGCACCAGTAGAAACACTGGCACCGACTTCCTGTGTGGACACAAACGGCTCCTTTCAAGGTGATCAGATCACAATGATCCGTATCCCCATGTGATTACATACTTTAAAAAAAAAAGGCAAAGGTATCACTGTTGCATTTCATGTTCAAAATCATTTATTAATCCGATTGAGGTCTGTAAACCACAAGTGGCCCACAGACCCAAACCACTCACCCCCCCCCCCAACAGGAAGTCAAGGTCCATTTAAATGCACATTTATTTCAGTCGACAGTGTTTCATAGTTTCATTCAAAGAAAAGAGTGGAGGCTGAAACAATCCAATCAGCTGAGTCGTTGCCCTAAACCCCGCCCACTACACGCACACACACACACACACACAAACACACACACGCTCCCCCCCCCCCCCCCCCGTCAGTTGGTGTCTCTTTCTAGTTGTTAATCCGCCTATCTCTCTCCGCAGGCATCATGGCGGAAATTAAAACCGGGATCTTTGCTAAAAACGTGCAGAAAAGGCTGAACCGCGCGCAGGAGAAGGTAAGAGCAGCCTGTGGTGATGATGATGATGGTGATGATGATGATGAGGGTGAGGAGGAGGAATGAATGTGGGTTGATGAAGCAGGTGGTGACGGTGGTCGACAGATGGAGGATCACGGGGATATGGGTGGAGGTTGCAGGCCCGCAGAGCTCCGTGATGTTATTATTATTCTTTTGCGATATTCTTGCTATTTTTTTCACGAGCCGATATTGATCGGCAAAGAGGGGGTGACGTCATGATGTTTCCGTTCAGATCGGCACATAAAACTGAAATCGTCATCATCGGGACGTGACGGAGAGGGTTTTATTTTGGAAGCAGAACAATCATTCAATCATTGTAACCCTTTGCAACGATGTCACATGATATGCATGTATTTTACGTACATGTTAAATAAATGACGGTGAGAACGAGTTTTCCTGCTGCCAAGGTCGGGAGGGGGAGGGGGGTGTCTGTGGCGTAATGACGTTATTTCTGACGCAGGATCAGCTACCTGCACGTTATTAATAGGAGAGGGCTTTTGGACTGCGGATATAAACATGAGATGCATGTATACAGTCCACACACATTCTACATGTATCTGTCAAATTGATGTAAATCAATACTTACAAATAACCTTCCCATAAAATCACATGTTATCTGCAGTGTGTGAATACACAGAGCACAAATGGTCAACTTTGACGTTCATTGGACAGCGTAACGCCGTATGGTACGAACTGGGCCAGTTTCTCAACACCGCAGACCGCGAGAACGGACTCACGGGTTCTGGAGAACGGACGTTTCCGCAATTGGAACGGCAGCTGACTTGATGACGTCACCACGTCAGCTGGTCTTGCTAATACGTTTTAATATAGTTTTTGACTTAAGTATTTTACTATTAACAAGATTTTGTTTCATTTTCATTTAAAATTATAAATGGTGTACCGGTAGATAATATTGAGCAGTATATATTTATATATAATCAGTCATGAAATAATTAAACAAAATACCTAACTGGATCAGATCAGCGTTGTTATACAGTCCAACATCTTTATAAAGCAGATGAAGCAGCTGTAGTTTGTGGTGCTGCTGAACTTTACTGGATTACATTGACAGGCGTACATCTAATATTTATTCATATTGGATGGAAGATACACAAAACATTACTGAGGTTTAACATTTAATTCATGGCTTTTGAATTACATCCCACTGCATTAGCTTTATCATTTTAGGAAGAGGAGGTTGAATACAGTAACAAAAAATAAACAGTAAATATTTTAATGCAACACACACCTACCGTTTGTCTTGTTACTCAAACATCAAGAGGCTGATAATCAGTGTGGTGTACTCGTACAGTTAAACGCACAAACATCACTACGAATTAAATTGGCGATGTACCTGAACCTCTTCTGTGTCTCTACATTGATAGTGATTAACCTCATAGTATTATATGTATATAATATAGTGATCAATGAGGCTGCATACCGTTAAATAGATGACATGATCATTAGTGATTAAAGTCATAGTATTTAATATCTATGACATCTATGACAGGTTCATGTTTTTCAATGTGTTGCTATGGTGATTTAGTCAAATTTGTTCAGGGAACCGAAAAGCCTGATCTACGTCCTCTTATCCTGAAAATGATCCTGCTAACTCAGTTAGCCACGTACGAGGAACGTGGCCCAGGACTTGATGTCCTCAGATATATCAGTATATATATATGGATAACTTAAAGCCGAGATTGTGGCTTCACACTGTGGCAAGGTAAGAGTTACATTTGTAAATGAGACATTTTCTTCACACTGAGCAGGTGGAAATCCAGTCAGCTCTTGGAGTACTAGCACCCACAAGCTAATGTTGGCACTAGCGTTAGCTGTTAAAGGAAACCTTGCCTTTTCAACCTTAAGTCTAGTTTATGCTTCAAACAGAAGAGGCTGGGCCGGTAGCTGATGATGTAGAGCGCTTTTTTTCCTTGCAAGTAAAAGAAACGGGCGCAACATACAACGGAGAGCCGTGCAGAGGAATTCCTCAAACATTAACCCTTCCAACACAGTCGTGAAATGATGGCGAGTCGAGAGCAAAGTGCACAAGGACAGCAGGAAGAGTCCGTTTCACCCAGTGGAATGGTCACGAATTGGGGCTTCTTCCTGTCTTATTTTGTAGTTTCATGTCTCTTGTTCCTGGGGCTAGCGTCACTTCCTGCCTTGTCCTGTGATTGTCTGCAGTGTCTGATTGTTTCCACCTGTGTCCAATCACCCGCCCCTCCTTGTAGATGCACCAACATGGATGCATGTTGGTGCACGTTCGACAGACGTTTTAAAAAAAATTCTACATTCAATATAGTGCGTCAATATATAAACAGGCACTGTATTGACTAGTGTATGATGCACGGTTTGTTACTAAAGCAGAACTGCTAACGCTAGAAAAGCGCCGTTGAAGACATCAACTCCATCATCCCATGGAACTTTACAGAAACACGCACAATATACTTCAAATATCTTTCTAATCTACATTTGCTGGGATACACTATCAACTGTTAAGGGATTAACAGTTCAAATTAATGACAAAACTGGCTGTATTTTATGTTCATGAATCTGTATTATTTTGTGATTTGTCAGGTGCTCCAGAAACTGGGAAAAGCAGATGAGACCAAAGATGAGCTGTTTGAACAAGTGGTCGTCAACTTCAGGAGACAGGAGGTGAGAAGAATACAGGGTTTACTGTAGTGCCATCAGATTTATTTCCATTTATCATTTCAACATTTGGTCATAAACTAATGTGTAAACAACCCGTATCAAGCTTACTTTGTGCATACGTGGGTCTGTAGTTTACTTTGTGTAGGTGTCAATCTTAGAACAATTCCCCTCTCCGGTTTAACTTAAAAGGGGAAAAAATGCCCAACGCTAAATTATAAAGGGAATGGGCGGATCGACTGTTGATGAAAGTGAAATTAGTTTTAGTGTGCCGATATGTTCCCCATACAGTAGTTTACTTTGTCGGAGGCGGTCTGTAGTTTACTTTGTGTGGAAGACTGAAAGCTATTTTATTTCAATTCATTTTATCTTGTATAGCCCAAAATTACAAAATAGACTCAGAAAGCTTTACAGTCTGTACACTTTAATGGTAAAATATGTTATAACATAGTCTTATGCTAAAAGAGTGATTTTTGATTGTAACCCTCACATTTATGTTACTAAAAGTACGGACTGATGTGTGTTTGTTATTAACCATCAATGTGTCTATTCTGTCAGTCTGAAGGTTCGCGGCTGCAGAGGGAAATGAAGGCCTACATGTCTGCCATTAAAGGCAAGAGTATTTATAGTAAAGCACATTGATTATTTCATACAACACATATGAAACCAAAAATACATAACCTGTGTTTTTGTCCCAGCAGGGATGCAGCAGGCCTCCATCAACTTGACCCAGTCACTGCATGAAGTCTATGAACCAGACTGGCACGGAAAAGATGACATCATGGTCATTGGAAAGGTCAGACTCGTACAATACTCATACTGGAGACTTTTGTATTCAAAAGTGTCCAGGTCTTACTGTAACATACCGTTCTCTAGGTCTTACTCCAACCTACAGGTCACTCTAACCCATACTAATGGTTTTCTATAACGTCTGATGGTGGAGCAGTTTGTGTGGGCCATTGACCTTGGGAGCTTTGCTGTTGGCGACCACCTTTAACCCCCAGGGCCCAGTCAGCCCTGGCCCAAAGAAAGCATGCTTATCCTGGCATTATAGATCTTACAGAGTCATTTCAACGTTTTCGATGTGTTACTGTGACAACAAGTTATTTTGTGATTTCCACAGGACTGTGACGCAATGTGGGAAGACTTTCATAACAAGCTGGTGGACTCGACGTTGCTGAACCTGGACGAGTACCTGCTACAGTTTCCTGACCTCAAAGTAACAAACACCTTGTCTTTTGATTTAAAAAAAAATAAATAAATAAAAATCGATGGCGGTTTTGATGTAGGAAGTGTCATGTAAAAACCTGAAACCATGTGACATCGCAGACCCGTGTGGCCAAAAGAAGCCGCAAACTGATCGACTACGACAGTGCTCGTCATCACGTGGAAACACTGCAGTTGTCAGGCATGAAAAATGACCGCAAGGTGATGAAGGTGAGTCCTTGTGCGATGACCTCAGGAACCAGATGCTGTACCAACTTTTCACGTGATGTGTGGAGTTGATTTGATCAAATATACTTGTTGTCGTCTGAAGGCAGATGAAGAGTTGAAAAAGGCGCAGAAAGTGTTTGATGAGTTGAACGTTGGCCTGCAGGATGAACTACCGACTCTCTGGGACAGGTGAGTAACATCTCACACACACACACACACCCTTTACACCATTGTAAGCAACGTGAGTGTATCATCAGGAATCAATTCACTCCAACTTTTTTTGGATTTTCCTCCTAACTTTTAACAGTTCCCACAGCAACCCTCCAACCTCACCTTCAAGTTCCCCTTTTTCTTCTTCTCCCCTTCGCTTTACCCTCTCATCTTGGTGCATTGGTGCGACATAATAACCAGTTCAATTGATTTGCCGCTTATCTGGAGAAAGACATCAGATTACCGAGAGTCAGACTTTGTTTTCTTCTTCTGTAGCCGCGTTGGATTCTACATCAGCACCTATAAGAGTGTGACCAATCTGGAGGCCAAATTTCACCGCGAGATCTCTCAGGTGTGTGTGTGTGTGTGTGTTAAAGATATCATGACTGATTAGTGATGGACCAATAGGGTGTGGGCACTTTATGAGTACATGTGGAGGGTGAAACCTTTCTTCTCACTGACACCCTTCAGGTATGCAGGCAGCTGTATGAGGTGATGACACAACTGGCCGAGCAGCACTCTGACAAAATGTTCACCATTCAAGGAGCACCAAGGTCAGTTTCATTTAAAAACACGAGTGTAGTTTGATTAAAAACGTATCGACTTACATAGAAAGTGTGTATGTTTGTGATTGAATCATCTTTCTGATTGATCGAATGCTTTGGAAATTGTTCTTGAGACATTATTGGTATAATTTGTGCATATGTTTTCTATCCATTGACAGTCTGCTTTAATGTGACATGTCTTCCAAAACGATGTGAAGTTAAAGTGACGTGTGGATAAAACAATACAATGAAATGAACTGGTTGTTTTTAAATGGAATGATATTTGGTCAGTTAGATAAGTAAACTTTTACAATGTTGATTTTCTTATTGCATTAGAACATCTGTGATACAGGTGCCTGTCTATAACATCTGACACCGGCCATAGGAACGACTTTGCAACCATGTGATGGTGTGAATTCTGTCTCGTCCCTCAGTGATTCAGGACCACTAAGACTCGCCAGGACCCCGTCACCAACAGACGACGAGAGTCCACCTGAGAGTCCAGATGCCATCCCTAATCACATGCTCCGCCCCGTCTCCCCCGGACCACCGCGGCCCAAATCCCCTTTACAGGTAGATCTCATGCTTAATAGTTCCAGATTCACTGAATAGGTGGATCCAGATCTCCATCACAGTTAGATGTTACCCTGATTGGATCCAGATATGCGGTTAGATGTTACCCTAAATGTATTCAGATCTCCATCCCATAATGAGAGTTTCATGGCGATGTAATCCTAACTGGATCCTTGGTCTTCATCAGATAGTAGATCTAATCCTAATTGGATCCGGATCTCCATCACAGGAATATTTTATCCTAACTGGATCTAGGTCTTCATCATGGGAATATCTAAACCTAATCAGATCTTCATCACAGTTAGATGTTATCTGTAACTAGATCCAGATGTCCATCCCAAATGATCTAATCCTAACTGGATCATGATCTTGTTGAGTTTCATAATGACACAATGTAAGAGTATTGATAGATAATTGTATAGTGATATATACACTCTAACCCCACAAAAACTGTGATTATTTAATAGTGATTGATTAATAACTGTTTGAACTTCTCTACCAGAGAATTTAAAACATTTATTAGAAGAATATTACTTTTCTCAAATCTGTTTGCTTGTTTAGTCAACTGTTGGAACATTACAGTAACTTTATGTGACTGTTTTTCTTTGCTGCCCCTTTTTGTCTGTTAACTGGTGAGTGAACATGTAACATTTGCTCTTTTTAATGTATGTGTAGAGTGAATAAATCACAACATAGCTGTTCAGTTTATTGCTGACATTTGAATAGTTATGGTTTGCCTTCAATAGCGTTTACAGGTTTGTAATTTGGACAAATGCGTGTGTTGGTGTGTGTTTGTGTTTCACATCTGTAATGTTGTTGTATACATGTGATTGTATGTGTCATGTAACCTTTAAACATGAAGGGGTGTTAAACTGGTGTTGCTTGGCTTTCCTATAAGCTCCTTAAGCTACAGCGGTGCAGTAAAGTACTTTTTTTTACATAATTAAGGGACTTAGCAGTGTGATATTATTATATTCGGTTATAGGCCAAAATGATGTATCATCCTTTAGCCTAATACAACTACAACTTAAACAACACACTTCTTTTGGCAGCTTAAAAAGGGGCCGCCGGTACCTCCACCACCAAAAGCCACACCTACCAAGGAGGTGGCAGAGGAGCAGATCATCAACCTATTTGGAGGTGATTTTTTACCAGCACCTTCCCTATCACAGGTCTGTGGATTCTTCTTCTACTTTAACATTTCTAAGAACAAACCGATGCAGTGAATATTTATCTCTCTTGTGGTGTTGTTGTTGTTCACAGCCTAATGAAAGACCAGGAGAATCTCTTCTCGACATGGACTTCGATGCTTTTCAGCCAGATGAAAGTGTTTCTCCAATACCGCAGGTTGTCTTTGACTGACAGACGATAAACATTCACTTCTTCCTGGCAACAGCTTGAACCCGAGTGTAGTCAAGAAAACTTGATTTTGTCTGATTGGACAAAGCGATGCCAGAACCCCGAGTTTCCCCAACAAAGTTCATTCCCATCCATCCCAGTTGATATTAATCTGTTTTTTTAAATGTGGTTTATAATGAGTAACATGAACCACCTTCCTCTTTCAGACAGCTGTGCCTTGGGACATGTGGGCTGTAAGTCAAGTCTTCTACCTTTTTATTTATAGTTGTTAAAAAATAGGATTTTCAACCTTCTTCTACCTCTTTTTTAAAAAATTTTTAGGCAAATGCGCAAACAGCTGAATCGGTAAGTACACACATTACTTTACGATAGACCTGTCCATTAGAAGTGTAGTTTCAGAGCGGTGGGGGGGGGGGGCTAAACTTTTAACACCTCCTGCCTTTTCCAAGCAGGCTGCAGACACCAACTTCGTCGCCGACTGGTCTGCTGACTTCGGTTCTTTGCCGGCAAATGAAGACACTCCTCCGGCAGTGGATGCCCCCGCTGTAGGGCTGGAGGGGGCACGGGGGGAGGTACAGGGGGGGACCCAGGACTTGCCCCAGACAGACGGCTGGCAGCCAGGTGCAGACACGGCCACCCCTCCCCGGGACAGAGAGGTAGCCACAGCCGCTGAAGATGAGGTTAGCAGCTGGAACCCTCAAACTGACCCCGACCTTCATCCATCTGCAGTTGGAGTTGGTGAAGTTGAGGCAGGGCAGTCAGACTCAGTGGGAAATGCATGGCAGGAAGATCGCAGGAAGTCCACCCCAGGGTTAATAGTTACCAATGAGTATGGCAAACGGATTGAGGACAATACAGAGGACAGGTGGTCCAGGTCTCCAGAATGGTCTGGATCCGAGTACGAGACGGCTGAGGAGTGGGGAGACGGAGGTCAAGGCGGAGATTGGGCGAGTGCAGATGCCGAACTTTCACGTGTAGATCCCCCCCCGGTGAATGTGTCAGAGGGATATGATGGCGTGCCAGCAGATTGGTCTCAAGCAGTGAAACAAGCTTCCCCCGGGAGCAATGCAACAAAAATAAACTGTTCAGAAGAAGAGTTGCCGGGAAAAATAACTGATCTCAAATCAGCGTGCACAGATCCTTCAGCGGAAACACATGGAGGAGGTGCGTTTGATTCAGTTGAATCACAGGGGGGCGGAGCGTTCGATTCAGATCCTTTTGCTGAAACACAGGGAGGAGGTGTGTTCGATTCCCATCCCTCACTTGAATTACGAGGAGGAGGTGCTTTTCAATCAGATCCTTTCGGTGAAAAACAGGGAGGTACGCTTGATTTCGATTATTTTGCTGAAACAGAGGGAGGAAGTGCATTCAATTCAGATCCTTTTTCTAAAACACAGGGAGGAGGTGCGTTTGATCCAGATCCTTTTGGTGAAAGACAGGGAGGAGGTGCGTTTGATCCAGATCCTTTTGGTGAAAGACAGGGAGGAGGTGCGTTTGATTCAGTTCCCTCACTTGAATCACAAGGAGGAGGTGCGTTTGATTCACAGGTGTTTGCAGAAACACGGGGAGGAGGTGCATTCGATTCAGATCGTTTCGGTGAAGGACAGAGAGGAGGTGCGTTTGATTCAGTTCCCTTACCTGAATCACAAGGAGGAGGTGCGTTTGATTCACAGGTGTTTGCTGAAACACGGGGAGGAGGTGCGTTTGATTCAGTTCCCTTACCTGAAACTCACAGAGCAGGTTGGTTTGATTCAGATCCTTTAGCTGAAACACAGGGGGGAGGTGCGTTTGATTCACAGGTGTTTGCAGAAACACAGGGGGGAGGTGCGTTTGATTCACAGGTGTTTGCAGAAACACGGGGAGGAAGTGCATTTGATTCAGATCCTTTAGCTGAAACACAGGGGGGAGGTGCGTTTGATTTAGACGATTTTGCTGAAACACGGGGAGGGTTTGATTCGGATCCTTTTGCTCAGACGCAGTTTGGAGACAAGGGGGCTGGTTTTGAATTTGATCCTTTCGCTGAGGCCGCAGGAGAAAGTGGGGTTGTGCCCTCTTGGGTTGGAAGAAGCGGGTGGGATGCGGACCCTTTTGCCGACGCTTTCCCGGCAGCTTCTTCAGGAACGAAGTGTCCCGCCTCCAACGCCATGTCCTGGCAGGAGGCCGGTGGCTTCAGTGGCTTCGACTCTCAACCAATCTCTGCTTCTGCTGCTGTCTCTGGAACAGCTGTGGGAATAAAAGATGTAATCGTTACCAGAATTCCCAAAGAACCAGAAAATTCAGACATGTCCGAAGACGAGACGGCAAACCGGAGATTTGGGAAATTGTACCAAGAGCTAGATACAGAAAAGGAAGAGGTACTTGACTTCCTCCCGTCTTCTCTGTGGTAGATTAGCACAGGTTAGAATAGACCAATCGGAAACCCCCTTTTCCCGTCTTCTACCTTCCCGCAGTACGAGCACCACAGTGGTATTTGTCCTGAAACCTGGATCCCAGCTTGAGCTCCTCCCACTTCTCCACCTGCCTGCTGTTTGCTTTGTTTGCTCGTTCATGCTTTCATTTGCACATGGAGTCCATCCTTAACACATCTCTGTCTCACATTGGGCTTGTTTTTATCCTGGAACCTTCAAACACTAATTGTGTCTTTGCAATTCAATTTAGGTGATCAATACATTTACCGGATTCCCACAGGTAACCTTTTCAAACTAAACTTGAATTTAAATGTATCGTCTATTGTCTGTGTTAAATTAGTTGTAGTTTTTCCAAAATGCATCAAAACATTTAAATGAGCAGTTTGCATTCAGCTGTTATCATTAGTCGCACATCGTTAATGGGGGCGTCCTTTATTTTTATTGTAAGTTTTGCTTTTAACAACACAGAATTCCTTTTTCTTAATGGAAAATAATCCTGTATTTCCAGGTTGTGACTCTTAATTTTGACTGTTATTGCCTTTTCTCTTTTTTTCACCCCGAAGGAGACCACTGGTCAATCGTTCTTTGCTGATTTTGATGAGATGGTGAGTTTAAATTTTAAGTTTGAGTTTATAGTTTAATTGTTTAAGCTGTAGTTCTCTGGAAAAACATATTCAGTACTGTACAGACCAAATATGTGCAATACATTATCAGATAGAAAAAGAGTGTGTCAAAGAGACACAATTCTCCTTTTTGTTATAAAAATAAACACTTTTGTATACTTTTAATTTGATTACAAAATGAAACTGGTCAAAATAAGCCATAAAAAGAAAATCTTTCATACAATTAAAAAAATATGATGTCTTCTTTATGGTTGGAACCCTGCATCTGTTTAAGATTATTTTTAATGACTTTTGCATGTATTTGCGGATTTGCAAATTGAAAGATTTGTGTATGTTCCTCAACTTTTATGGACATTGAAATGAGGTCTGAAATGAATGGTCCATTTTCACATTCTAAACCTTACATTAAGTTTCTTGTTAAATAGCTGCAGCAAGAATTTAAGGGTTGACCCAAATATTTCTTTCTAAAAGAATGAAGGTCCTGCAGACTCAAAAGGTCCTCCAGAAGCTTTAGTTAGAGAAGCTGCTGATGAACAAGACAAGGCTCCATCTGCCCTCGAGGGTGAGAAGTCTTCATCTCCTCCTGCTGGTGAGGGTCCTTCATCTCCTCCTGCTGGTGAGGGTCCTTCATCTCCTCCTGCTGGTGAGGGTCCTTCATCTCCTCCTGCTGGTGAGGGTCCTTCATCTCCTCCCGCTGGTGAGGGTCCTTCATCTCCTCCCGCTGGTGAGGGTCCTTCATCTCCTCCCGCTGGTGAGGGTCCTTCATCTCCTCCTGCTGGTGAAAAGTCTTCATCTCCTCCCGCTGGTGAGCATCCTCCAGCTCCCTCTTCCGGCGAGGAGCTTCCTACAAGAGAGGAGGTGGAGGAACTTGGAGGGCCCTCTGTTGGTGAGGAGGATCCTCCAGAAGGTTCTAGCAACAAAAGCAAGCCTGATGTGAGTCGGTGCAAAAGATAAATAACAACTCACCATTATTATCATTCCTTTCTATTCGATTTGAACAATGTGCAGAACTGGGTATTGTGGGAACTCTTTATATTGCAGGTTTTTGTCGGATTGTTTGCCCCAAATAAGCATGTATGTGAATACATTTAAACTAATATGCAGCTCTAACTCCATACGTTACTGTTCCTGTTTAACAGGTTGCTCCTGACAACAATGCTAAAACATTACCTGTTGAAGCAATTCCATCGGTAACTATAATTATCCTTTATTACGACGAGTTATCAAAGCATCAAAAGCATTCAAGTTAATTATTGTTTTGTTTGAAAATGTTAACCCTTACATGACCAGACATAGAGTTTTTAATTACTATTTGACTCTACAACATGTTGTTCATTGAATTTTCGATTCTGATCAGTAACATTCATGTATATGTAGTTTAGGTGTAGCACATTTAGTTGTGCTTTATTCTTGTTATTAGAAACCCAAAAACAAGTTTATTGTTGTCTTTTCCAGGAACAAATGCCGATACCATCCGTGGTCATCGAGCCTGCCTCCAGCAACGAAGGAGACGATGACCGGGATGCTGACATCATCTCTCCCACAGCCATCGGCGACAATGGTGTCACCCCTGAGAACCAGAAGGTCAAACACATGAGTCCGTCTGGTGGAGTGTCAGGACTCCCGGATGATTTCCTTTACAAGGTGGGGCTGAAAAATGTGCACAAACTATTTCAACACAAATAGTGTACGTGGTCTTCCTGTGCTCAGCAAAGGGTGTGTGGGGGGGGGGATGTTTTTTCTATTTGCAGGTGGAGACGATGCATGACTTTGAGGCAGCAAATTCGGATGAGCTGGAACTGAGAAGAGGTGACGTGGTGTTGGTGGTTCCCACTGCCTCGGCGGAGGATCAGGTAACGAATGGTTGCGAGGTCTTTTTTTGGGGGGGGGGGGGCGGTAGTTGGAGGAGTCTGCGGTCATGCAGGGCGGAAGTGAATGTAGTCTCTGTTGCTGCAGGATGCCGGCTGGCTCACAGGAATCAGAGAAAGTGAGTGGTCGGCGCTCGGCTCCGGCGCTCACCGAGGACTCTTCCCGGACAACTTCACACAGCGGTTGGAGTGAAAAGTCTCGTTCGACCCGTCCGCGCCCCGAGCACCTCGAGCCGCCTTGAAGCCGGATCCCAGAAACACCTTCTGACCCGCCGCTGGACACGATGCTTATTCACTCTGCAACATGCAGAGTCCGAGTTCACAGAAAGTAAAACTAATCCCCATAATTACCATGCATGATGTGATAGTCTGGCCTTCCTGGAATTGAGTTTTAATTTTTGATTTTGTGGAAAGAATAAAGTGTGACGCAGTGGGATTGCTGCAATCTACAGAAAGCTAAAATAGATACTGAACCTTTTTTTGCACCAAGTGTGTTGTATGTATGTTATTCTGCTATTCGAGAATAAGTAGTGCTGTGTTCTATTTAAATGTTCTCGAGTGTTACATGACGTTTTTTTTTTTTTTTCATTACTGTAGCCCTTTTATCGATGACTGTTTCTACTTCGCTGTTGACCGTATGTGGTGACATTTCTTTTGGTATTTGTGGTGAGTCAAGTGTTGCTTTTTTTCTTCTTCACAAAGACATTTATCATCTGAGCGTTGACAAAGTAGTGCACCTCCAGCATGGCCATCTCAAATATGGCACGTTATTTCCCCCCCCAAAAATAGCATCTTCCCACAATTGTAAATATCCATGCTTAGATGTTTAAGTCACATGTCTTATTAAAATGGTCGTGCAAAAAAACATAACCAACCACAATACTTTAAGTGAATGATCACAGGTGAGCTATTAACAAATGTCCAATCTATGGAGATCTATTTCAGGTCTCCATATTTCTCCAGAGTGGTTTAAAAGAGCAAAATGGATGTCAAATCCTCTGATATTAGAGTGTAACCTAGAGCTATTTGTGATGTACATTCCATGCATAATTATGTGGTCAATAAATAAGATTTAATGAGAGTACTAAGTGTGTCTGTATCCCTACATCGGCCTAGGTGTGTAAAGCTCTGGAGAGTTTAGGACCTTCCTTTGGCATCATCTCCCGTGTCAAATGACTTTGAGCCGGGACAGGATTTTCCTAAAATAACTTCTGATAGGGAGGTGCTAGTCACCTAAACGTTTATTCTGCGAATTTGAACTGCACTTTCAATGAAAGTGATCAAAAATATGTGATTTTTCTCTGTGTGACAGGTCTTCAAAAAAAAAAAAGGAAAGGAAAAGGTCTGTCTTGTCGGTCCTGGGGGGTTTTGTTGAGTGCTTTTGGTATGAATCATATTTTAAGGAGTGACTTTCTGGCCTTAATTGTCGACAGGTGCGTCTCAGAATTGTCTGCAGGTGCGCTATATCTCCCCTTTAGGAAGCCTGCTGTGGTAGTGGGGTGGCATGAAAAACATGACATTACATTTATATGAGTTACTGGAAAAAAAAGAGTCTGGTGAAATTTGGTTTAATTTTTTTGTTTTCCTTTTTGAAGATAACTGGGTAATTTGTAAGGCTTTGGGAAAGTGTTGGATGACCTCCTGAACCACACTCCACTCCAGTCCAGATGGTGGCGGTAATGCTCCAAAAGTTGGTTGCCAATCAAAACCAAGAAGAAGCAGAAGAAGAAGAAGAAGAAGGGATGCACGCATTCAGCAGGTGGTGCAGCATGGCGCAGAGGTGGCGCAGACAGGATCGCAAAGTATTGGTTTTTACAAATCTTTACAAACCATTTAGCCTTTAAATTGGTGAGTCTTTGTGGCGGTAATCACTCCTGACTGTAGTGGCCTGGTTTGGTGTCCTTTTTCTAACTTGTGTTTTTGTTACACTTTTAATGTGTCCGTACATTTTAGGAGATTCTTCAGTGGTTACTTTTGTTAACATTTGTATTTGTATCGTCAGGATACCGAATCAATTTTATTTTTATTTGGATCAATGCAGAGGGTTTCAGATGTTCCTGCTGAGGCAGAGCGCATGGCGCAGGTAGACGTGCACTAGTCTCCTAATGAGAAGACCGCTTGCATCATGGCTGCTTTGGACTAGGTAGGTCTCATTAATCATGGGACTCCCTGGAAGGTTCACTTTCTACATGAACTAGTTCAAAGTTCAGGTCACACATTTTAAAATTAACTTGTTCAGTTCAAACTTCAAAATATTTGAACTAAGTTCACAGTTCCAACTAGTTCAGTTATTTTTTCCATGTTGCTGCAAGCTATTATTTTTCTAAATTATTGCCAGAACCACAGACAGCAATTATTTTATCAGTTTTCAACACTGAAGCTATGCCTCAGATTTAATCTTCATAATCCAATTTTGAATCCTTATCCACCCAGGGTTCACATTAGCATTGAGGGGATTGTTGCTTTAATGTGGCGAGGAGATCACCGTCTCCTATGGAGACAACTTTATTTTTTGGAGAAGGCAATGCCTTCTGTGAGAGAGAGGGACGGGGTGCCTGCCTCGTGGGGACAAAAAGTCACTCACACCCAGCACTTGTGTCAAGTAAATCAGAGTGGTAAAAGTACAGAAGCAGAAAAAGAACATTTTGTGTGCTGGGTCGTGCAACAGAAAAAAGTTTTCATTGTTTGAAATAGGGTCAGTTTTCACATTTTTGACAAACACTGGTCTTTCTTAAACCCCTCCAGGTACCAGTGTAGTCGAGAGTCTTTGCCAAGATGGTAAGTAGAAGTCAGTAGAGTGTCCTTTGTGACATGTTGCTTAGAATGGCAGCTACCTGAAGCAGCACCTGGGGGTCAGCCACACGGTGCCGAACCAGGAGGAGTTCTGGCTCCTGATGAAATGTGGCAGTGCACGGTAAGAATAATGCAAACGGGTTTGTCACATTTATGCAAAGGTACCCTGTTATTAAAACCCTTTACCCTGACGACACCCACCATTGTGACACTTCCTGGACTCGCTTATTGTTCATTTCCTATCTCCGTACATCAGATCGCCTCCACTGCGACCTGTGGGAAGAGGAACCACCTCACAGACGCCATGTTTGCAGTGGAGGTAAGTGTGTTTAATTCGTTTTAATTTGACAAAAAGCATGTAGGCAGGATCTGTTGTAAATCTAATGTTTTGTTTTTCCCAAGTTTGTTTAATATTAGAATTCTCTGTTGATGGGAGCGTGACGCTAAGAGGGCGGTGAAGGAGCGTCGCCGCTCCCAGCCGGAGCCGCCCTGGACACGAGGAGCCTCCGTCGACTAGGGGGCTGAGAGCTCATCATATTCCATTAATTTTCCCATCCAACTATACAGAAATATAACTTTAGCAGGTTGTTATGGCTTTTCTGTACAAAGCGGAAATTGTGTGACATAAACTTGGAAGCAGAGGGTTTTTAATTTCAAATTTAAATCGACTAAATGTCATTACAGAGGAGGACCACCCGGAGTTTGCCCTCGAGTTCCAGGATTCCGAGGAGGAGGCTCAAGCTTCACCTGTTTTGCCACACAGCCCCATCCCTGGGCCCCCCACGGCTCCCCTGCTGCTGGTCCAGGTGTGGCCTGCCCACATTTGTTTTCGACCCCGGTCCGCAGCGGCTCAGTTACATTTTCACCTTTTTGTTTCTTGTGGTTGTTAGAATAATATAAACTGTTTATCAACTGCAGAGAGGATCGCAGCTGATTTTCAGCGCTTCCGCCAGGGGGGGGCAAGGTCGGGGGGGGCGCAGAAAACGCCTTGGCAGTCCACAAGCGCTGCGCTTCCCCCACGCAGGTGGACAAGTTGCGGGCGCAAGTATTTTGCATCGGATGCTTTTCTTGAGCATGGAATGTGTTGGAACTGAGAGTCAGATTTTATCACTTGTAACTCCTCCCCTTTTCCCACTGATGGCCCGGACACCCCTTCGGATTGTTCATCCTCCCAGGAAGAAGAAATCCGCCCTAAAAGAAGGCGGAGGCTGTTCAGCGACCCCCCCCACCCCCCGTAAATAATTGTTCATAGCTGTTTCCCCCCCCACTGTAAATAAATGTTGATAATTGTTCCTTTTTGTCTCTGCCTTATGCTTTTGTTGGCGCTGACATCTGAAGAATTAAATCAAAATGTGGAAGCACTTTATCGGGTGATATCTCCTTGACCTTTTGGCCCCACTTTTGGGACCTTTCCCTTGGGTCTACGGGGGTCAAACGATGAATTTGACCTTTTTCCTTCTAAAGTGATTTCTCCGCAACGCAAGGGGCTAGGCGCGCGGGCCCAACGGTTCCCGGACTTATTTGGTAATAAATACCGTAAGTCAAAAAACTAGACTAAAAATGTCATGGAAATAAAAAGAAAAAAAAACATATGTTTGAAAAAATATATTTAAAAAGTCTATGTATGGTCGAAAAAAGTCAAATATTTTGAAGAAAAAAATCCAAATATATTAGGTCAAAAAAATGCAATGGGGAAAAATAAGTCACTGTAATAATCAAATAGATCCACCCAAATGTAAACAGCTGGTCTACTGCAACATGACAGGTGACACATGCACACACGCACACGCACACACACACACACAACGGCAACAAAAAAAAACTGCAAAAAATTCCTCCAGCAGCTTCCTCCAGATCGTTTCCGGGACTGGGAATAATATTCTATAATCCTAATCTAATTCCTCCAGTTTCCTCCAGAATACCTCCGTGGCTGGAAATCCTAATTTAAAAAACCCAGTGGATCTACCACTCGGCCAGAAGGCTTTCCTGCTTTGGAAAGGAGAATTTGGGTCTATTTCTAAAGTCTGATGGCGACTCTCTGGGATGTCACATGATCACATTGTGATCAGAAGCAGAAGGGCCCTTTGGAACTAAAAGATATACGTATTTAGCCACAAAATCTGGCACGAGAGCAGTTTCAACTTTTTAGCAGTGCCTATCGCTTTCTTGTCATTAACTATTAAAGAAAAATTCAACAGTTGGAGCTTGTTTGCAAACTCTCTTACTCCTGTGGCTAAAGCCACGGGGCTGAAACACAGTGATGAGAACCACGTCCTCCTCTCAGTGGAAATCCAGTTCCACTGAGAGGAGGACGTGGTTGAATACAAACATTGTGCAAAAGGACAGGACAGGCAGATAAAAGAAAGGTGGGTGGACCTTCATTGATACAGATGCAGTAGTAAGAACATGAAGTATGAACATGAAGCTGCTGTCTTGATGAGTTTGCAGGAGCCGCATGGAGAAATAGCACGTGATCTCTAAGTAAATATATTTGAGATAATGTTGGCCTTCAAAGTAAGGCGAAAGCACACTTTTAGATTCTACAAATAGATTATTTGCAAAGCGTATCTACCTCAATCGTTTAAGTATATGTATCAGTATGGTTACGACCCCGCCCTTCACCTGCTCCCTGCTGGTGGCGGTGTCTTCCAGGGAGGGCGTGGGAGATGGCACACCCCTGCTCCCTGAATACCTCTTGATTGTGGAGGGGATAAATCTTTGGTTTTCCCCTCTCCAGAGAGTCGGCATTCCTCCAGGGGAGCGACTGCTGGTCTACCTTTGTTTCCTTATCCAACGCATACCAACCTTTCCTCTCCCACATTTGGACTATGATTTTCCCTTTTGTTTTTGAACCTAGACTTTGTTTGTTTAGTAACTTTGGTTCTAAAAGATTGAATAAACTCTTGCAGTTAATTTCAGTGGGCTTGTTTTCTTTATGTTGCGGTCAAAATGAGCTGGCCGTAACAGTATTTGTACCTATATTCTGACTTTAATCTGCACATCGCATCTCAGGTGAGTCCTGAAGAACTCCTGGATCTAGATGGTGCCCCGCTCCGGGGTAACACACACTCTCAAAAGTTGTCCTTCCCGTGGCGCTGCAGTCGCCTATCTATTTAAACAGTGATGACATCAGCGGGGAATCTGGGGGCAAGTAGATCAGATAAAGTTAGGTGTAATTGTTTTTAAATTCTATATATAGCTTGTGCTCAAATTGAGTAAAACAAATGAAATTTTCAGATATAAATCTCCAAATAAATGAACAAATGAAACTCACCTTGAGCCTTTTTTTAAAGCTTACATTGACATCTTGTGACCACAGTTACTCTCCTAGATTAACTATGAATAAATATGACTGCCAAGTTAACACACTGTGTAATGTAATCATTTGAGTGTTGAAGAAAGACAAGGAGGCAATTAGGGACTGCTTTGTATGTTTTAAAAAACATCTCAAAAGAAAAACATTCACATACCAACACTCATACTAATAATGCTGTATGTTTGTATTTCTATAGGTTTTTTTCAGCTATTCAAACCATTCAAATATTAAAATGTTCAGCTCATTCAGGGAAGGTGGGCTATGACTTTTCAGCTTTTAAGCTCTTATAGTTGAATTAATATAAATTCAAATCAACCTTTTTAACATGGTTTCCAATGGATTACATTTTAAAATCCTCTCAAAACTTCTTCAACTTTCGACTTTTTCAGCTTTTCCAATCTTTCAGCTAGAGACACCATTTAAACTTTAAAATGTTGCCACAAGTCTTAACAATTTCATAAAAAAACAGCTTGTTGATATCTATTATAGTTTTTTCATAATCACTAGTTATGCTTCATTAGTTTTAGGGTCCTTTTCGAATTTAGAGTGTGAGCTAGAGTGAGGACAAAGTCGGAAGACAAGAGAGGGTCCATGTTTTGTAAACTGCTGGTAGAGCAGTTTTAAAACACATAGAGACATAAAAACTACACTCAAACGTTCGCTAGAGTCTTGGGTCTCTCAAAATCTAATTATTTTTTGTCTACTCCAAATAGTTTTGCTCCAGGAAGCATTTGTTTGACGTGTGGGTTCTCAGTAACTGTCTGTGAGCTAAGTGCAGCTGCTCCGTTGCCGCGGCAAGCAACAAGCTTAGGATAAAGCTGTTTCATTGAATACTTATTGCACTTTCAAATAGTACTACAACCACTACTAATATTTCTAGTACTTCTAGTAGTACTTCTAGTATTTCAACTGGTATTATTACTAAAATGACTTTTACTACTACTAATATTACTAGTACTACTAGTATTTCAACCCCAATGGAGGGAATTCTTACTGTAATGTTTGATAATAACTTTAGGTCTATTAGCTTAGGGCGACTGTGGGTGAGTGGGGAGGGCGGCCGTCCTCCAATCAGAGGGTTGGCGGTCTGATCCCAGGCCCGGCTAACCTGCATGTCAATGTGTCCTTGGGCAAGACGCTTAATCCCAGCATTGTTCCTCTAGCTGTGACTACAGTGTGTGTGAATATTAGTTACTGGTTGGGCAGGTGCCACTGTGTATGGTAGGTCCTGTCATTGGTGTGTGAATGGGTGAATGATGTTATGTAGTGTTAAGGTGCTTTGTTTTTTTGCAATTGTTTCAAGTTGATTTCAGCTTTTCTCATTTCTGTATTTTCAGCCATTTTTAAATGTATTTCAGCTTTTTCTATTCATTCAGCAATGTTTAGAATAATTTCAGCTTGTTTCATTTCTGTACTTTAAGCAACTTTTTGAAATTAATTTCAGCTTTCTGCATTCCAACGCATTTTCAGCAGGAAATTCTAGTTCTATTTCTTCCGCCGCACCTTTCAACTCCTTCACACTTTCAGCTATTAAGACCATTCAAATAATAAAATGTTCAGCTCCTTCAGGAGAGGTGTGCTATGACTTTTCAGCGTTTTAGCTCTTATAATTGAATTATAATAAATTAAAATCATCAACCTTTTTAACATGGTTTCCAATGGATAAAATTTTCAAATCCTCTCAAAACTTGTTCAACTTTCAACTTTTTCAGCTTTTCCAATCTTTCAGCTAGAGACACCATTTAAACTTTAAAATGTTGACACAAGTCTTAACAATTTCATTAAAAAACAGCTTGTTGATATCTATTATAGTTTTTTCATAATCACTAATTATGTTTCATTAGTTTTGGGGTTTCTTTCGAATTTAGAGTGGAGTTTTCCGGATTGTCATCGCATAACTGCATTCCAACAAGTAGAATAAAGATTAGGATAACAATACTTGGAATGCATGACTGCATTCCAACAAAAATTAAATGAGTTGAATAAAGATTAGAAGAACAATATTTGGAATTATTAGTTGGAATGCTTGAAGCATTCCAACTAATAAGGCGGAATAAAGAAAAGAAGAACAATACTTGGAATGCTTGAAGCATTCCAACTAATAAAGATTAGAAGAACAATAGTTGGAATGCTTGAAGCATTCCATGTATTGTTCTTCTTTTCTTTATTCCGCCTTATTAGTTGAAATGCTTCAAGCATTCCAAGTATTGTTCTTCTAATCTTTATTCCGCCTTATTTTTATTATTATTATTATTAGTTGGAATGCTTGAAGCATTCCAACTAATAAAGATTAGAAGAACAATAGTTGGAATGCTTGAAGCATTGCAAGTATTGTTCATCTTTTCTTTATTCCGCCTTATTAGTTGAAATGCTTCAAGCATTCCAAGTATTGTTCTTCTTTTCTTTATTCCGCCTTATTTTTATTATTAGTTGGAATGCTTGAAGCATTCCAACTAATTATCTCTCTTTGGAACACACGGTGGATATGCTAAGAAATGGAACTGAAGATATTAGTCTCCAAATTAACTAACAAATGAAACTCAATCACCTGGAGCCTTATTTTAAAGCTTACATTGGCATATTGTGGCCACAGTTACTCTCCTGAATTAAAACCCCATAAATATGACTTTGCCAAGTTAACACACTGTGTAATGTAATCATTTGAGTGTTGAAGAAAGACAAAGAGGCAATTAGAGACTGCTTTGAATATTTTAAAAAACATTCACATACCAACACTCTGTAATAATGCTGTATTTTTGTGTTTCTGTAGTTTTATCATTTTCACTTTCTTTGATACGACAGTTGTAACCCCCCCTCAGCTGTTACCCATGTCTCTCACATCAGGATATGTGCATCTAGAGTTTAGCTTTAGTCTGCGTGGCGTCACAGCTCAGGTGAGTCCTGAAGAACTCCTGGATATTCTTCCACAGGTGGACCTCAGCAGCAGCGTGGGACCTGGCCTCGCCCCCGAACAGGACCACCCTGCCGGTAACCACATGAAAAGCGGAGGGGAAGTAGGGTCCGTAAGGCGGCTCTAGACAGTGCCCCGCTCCGGGGTAACACACACTCTCAAAGTTGTCCTTCCCGTGGCGCTGCAGTCGCTCCACCATCATGTCCACATGAGCTTTGCTGTCCCAGTTGAGGTCGTCCTCGGCGGCCGCAAAGAGGAGACGTCCCTCTGCCCGTTCCACAGGAATCAGGGTGGCCTCGTTCTCCTCTGCACCAGGGTCGTTCAGAACCTTTTTTATATTGAAGGCCCCCGACTCAGTGGGAATCAGCTGGCTGAGGTCAAGCATTAACGCCGGGAGGATCTGGCTCTTCTTGTAGTAGAGGGGAAGAAGTGTGTTGGCGGAGCAGCCGTTGATCCACACCACGGCCCTGACACCTTGCAGGTAAGAGGCCATCGATAGTGCCAGATCTCCGGTTTTTGAAATGGATATCACACCAACTCCTTTACTGCCAACCTGCAGGGGGGACAAAATGAATGACTCATTAGTTTTACTGCAGATAGGCATAAAGTATACTCTGATGGTATCAAGTCTAAGGGTGGTTAGACAACCAAACCATAAAATGTGCCACAAAAAAACCCTCAAAAGATTGAGAACTCCCCTTATCTTGTTTTCTCAAAAACTGTATTGCTTCTTCAAAATAATCCAGATGGACCTCGTCGATCTTCTTGGGCAAGTCATCGTAACCGTACGCCACTACGGTCAGGACCACAAATCCTCGAGTGGCGAGCAGAGCGCCTTTTTTCTCAGAGAAACCTCCCCCTAAAATGTACAAATCTAGCACTGCAGGGAATGGACCCAGTCCTGGATCGGAAGACACGGGAGGATTCAGAGTGACGTACATACATGACATGCGTGCTCTGTTCTGTTGTCTCATTTTCTATTTAACTTAAAGCCTTAAAGGCCACGGACCTGGCGGAGTGAAGAGGACCCCACGAATATTCCCTTCTCTGATCGGGCGCCGGATGACCCCGTCTCCGATCAGGAGCCTCTCATTGGTCGCCTCTGCCAACATCCCGCCCCCCTCCTCGTGCACAGAGAACTTCACCACGTAGGGGTTTAGTGAACTGTAAAGCTGAAACCTCTTGTGCAAAGTGTCCGACCTCATGGACCAAAGCAGACCCATGGGTTCGACGCCGGTGTAGGTCCCACCGAGGGAGGGGTCCCTCTCCAGGTCGATCCGCCCGCTCCCATCGGCCCTGACGGTGGCCGAGGAGCTGAACACGACTCCCTTCTCGTCAGTGGATCTGGCTCTCAGGGTGACCACCTGCCTCGACCTCAGCCCGGCCACCTTCACCTGGACGGGCTCGTCAAACATGCACCTGGCTCTCGGCAGCAGACTCAGGCGGACTTGGGAGGACATCCTTCTGAAAATCCTTTGTTTCTTTACAAATGTCCACTGTAATAGTTAAAGAAGAGTTTGGAAATTATCTTGACTCTAAAACACCAACAAAGCAGATGAACACGTTATGAATGTTTTTGTTGGACCTTTGTTTTCTTTAAGTTTCACACCTGAAGTCACCAGTAAATAGAACATTAAGTAATATTTAACCAGCTTAATGTTCCTCTTACTTCAGAGGTGAAGTATTGTTATTACGCTGGTAGTAAATAGTTTTAACAAAAAAAACTATACTATTGTATAGTTTGAACTATACTAAATCAAATTATATTATTCAGAATGTTTTTTACCCTCTGTAACTGTATTGCTTGTGTTATTAAATTCATTATCATTTTAACACTCAAGCCAGTTGACTCTTTTTTGACTCCTCGTCTCAGAAGGGGCGAGGGGACCAGTAGTGTTCGTCTGTCACCAGTTCAGAACTTCACAGAGAACAGAACCAAAGGATGTTCAATGACTATTATTTAATTAACAGTGAATTTCCATTTCTCGTTATTAGCCTGATCGTTAACCCAGTAATTACATAAATATATTGGTATTTATTAAAGACAAAAATAGAAATAGTCTGTTTTTTTGGATTTTATGCAATTAGTGGAGAAGGTGTTAAAGTAACTTTGTCCTTGACTGTCAATGCTTTCAGACATGAGATGACTCTCTGTATCTCTCTGCTTCACTCAAATACTTGTGTTTATTCCCTATGATGACAGGAGAGAACACTCTGTAATACATAGCTGTGATTAGATAATCCTAGACATAAAAAATACACTCCAACTCACACTATTGACACAAAATTTTATTTAAAAATGATTACTTGTCTTGTTTCATCTTTTTATTTTCCTGTTAGAAAGTTGAAATAAAATATAAATGTGTCTTACCTGCAGCACGGTGCACAGCTAGAATGAGACTATTGGATGTGGGTTTTAAAGGCTCTGGTCAGTCAATAATTTTGGGTCGATTGATGGAATGGACTGTTCCTACTGGGACCGTACAGGGTGAGTTCATCTGATTTGTTGAATAGCCAATAAAGAAGAGAACTATGTTTCAGGAGTAATACTTATGATACTAGAGTTCTATCCCTGGCTGATACGTCTGAGGCAAACGCTCATTTGTGAGCGTTATGTCAGGATTAAAGTGGATAAAATGATAAATTGAATGCATTCATCTACATTGTCAAACAGGTATTTCAACGGTTCAAAACATACATTATGTGAATCATGTCTAATGAGCCCAAGGTATCTTAAAGGTGCTTGTATTGGTAAACATGCAAAAGTGGGTGACAACATGCAACTTGTGCCTATTTTTCACAGCCATATTTTGACAAATACTTTTTTTTCAGCCAGTTACAGCGTGATCACTCAGATACTCAACCTTCAGACCCTTATTGTCCACCTTCAGTCACTTATTAATATAACATCAACATTGGTAATCAAAGTACACTTTAGTACTCATTCAGTTTAGCTATTGTTCAGTGATTGATTTGTGCATTGCATTAGTTAAATATAAAACGCTTTCCTGCTGAAAATGCGTTGGAATGCTGAAAGATCAAAAGAATAAAAAAATAAAAAAATACAGAAATAATAATTACTGAAATTAATTTCAAAACATTAGTGAAAATACAGAAATTACAAAGCTGAGATAGATAATTTTGTATAGATAACTTGTAGTATTATAAGTAGTAGTAGTATTAGTTGTAGTTGTCATTGTTGTACTGGTAGTACTAGCAGTAGAAGTAGTAGTAATTTTAGTATAACTAGACAAATCCGCAGAAATATTAAGTGTGGCCTAAACTGATGTTGCAATATACACATTTAAGTACAGTATGAGTTGCAAACCATTGTGACAGGTATATGCATGTGGAGTGAGAAGGGAGTGGAAAAGTGACCAAAAAAGGGATGTCAGAGTCAGTCAGTGGGGACCCGGGATCTGTTGATGAGCCCGACTGAAACAAGAGAGGAATTTTGTTTTTTATCGCCAAAAATCTTTATTTTCTTAATAAAAACACGGACATGTCACATGACGAAACTGAAGTCTAAATGTTGAACTGTTTGTCAATCTTGACTCTGGCTCCAGTCCTCAGTCGTTCTCCACCAGTATCTCGTCCTTCGTAAACCCGCCAGGATCCTCCTCCTCCGCCGGATGGAACTCGTCTCAGTCCACAGAAGAACCTTCACCTCATTTATTTATCTTCAGGATGATCTTCCTCATCAAGACTTCCTGCTGGGTGTATCTCTCACTACTCTTTTTACTTACGTCCACCCGTGCAGTGCGAGAGAAGTATTTCTCCAGGTCCTTCATGTTCTTTGTTACCTTCAAGAAGAGCTTGACTCTCCCCACCCCGTACTTGCTGGTGACTGTCCCACCAGAAGATGCGCCGTCAGTGGAGTCCCAATCAGCAGAGGACGCAGAATCATCTGCTTCCCTCTGGTTCTCCTTCCGTTCCTTGACCCCTTCGTGGCTCGAGAGGCCCCCGTGCTGCTCCCCGTCTTCCTTCTTTTCAGGGAAGCTTTACGTCCCTCCTCCTCCATGTCCCCATCGCCGTTTTGAAACGGAATTTAACCAGCGTGTGTCTCTTGACTTTTTCCCCGCTGTTAGGGAGGGGGTGAGGAAGTGAGGGATGGAGAGAGAGGGCCAGGAAGGGAGAGAAATAGACCGAGAGAGTGAGTGAGAGGTCAGGGTGGGGGAGGGGCAAGAGAGTAGATTGATGTTGAAAAGCATAGCTGCGTCATGTTACATGTCATTTAGCTGACGCTTTTATCCAAAGCGACGTACAATAAGTGCATTTACACATAGAGATACAAACTCAGAAGAACAAGTAACAAGAAAGTACATTTTTCATCAAATAAGCAGTTACAAAACATGTTATAGAAGAGTGCCATTATAAGTACAATTTAAGTGCTATCATTTGTTAGTGCTACGGTTTGCTAGTGCTTTAGTCAAGGTAGAGTCCAAAAAGGTGTGTCTTGAGTTTTCTACGGAAGATGTAGAGGCTCTCTGCAGTCCTGATGTCATCAGAGAGCTCATTCCACCATCTGGGAGCCAGGACAGCGAAGAGTCGCGATCTCGTCAAGTGCTGTTCTCTCAGTGAGGGAGGAACAAGCCGCTTGGCAGATGCAGATCGAAGTGTGCGAGTTGGGATGTAGGGTTTCACCATGTCCTGGATGTAGACTGGTCCCGATCCATTCACAGCATGGTACGTCAGTACCAATGTTTTGAACTGGATGCGGGCAGCCACTGGTAACCAATGAAGTGAACGGAGAAGCGGTGTGGTGTGGGAGTATTTCGGAAGGTTGAAGACCAGTCGAGCTGCTGCATTCTGGATGAGCTGCAGTGGTCGTATGGCGGTAGCAGGGAGACCTGCCAGCAGAGAGTTACAGTAGTCAAGGCGGGAGATGACAAGGGCCTGAATCAGTACCTGTGCCGCCTTCTGAGTGAGAAGGGGTCGTATTCTCCTGATGTTGTAGAGCGTGTACCTACAGGATCGTGTCGTCGCTGCGATGTTGGCAGTCAGGGAGAGTTGGGAGTCAAGTGTCACGCCGAGGTTCCTGGCACTCTGAGTGGGCGTTAACACAGAGTCGCCGAAGTTAACGGTCAGGTCCTGAGTGGGCGAGGTTTTTCCAGGGAAGAAAAGTAGTTCGGTCTTGATCTTCAGGTGATGAGCGGACATCCACTGGGAGATGTCAGTCAGAAATGCAGAGATCCGTGCCGCCACCTGAGTGTCCGAGTCGAGGAAGGAGAGAATTAGTTGGGTGTCGTCGGCATAGCTGTGATACGAAAAACCGTGCGAGCGAATGACGGAGCTGTGGTGGCGGGCGTGGTTTTGGCTCGGCTGCAGGGGGAGAGAGAGGGGGAGTGGCTCGGGGAACAGTGCCAGGTGGAAACACTTGGCAACCAGCTGGGGGGAATTAACGGGTCTCCTCTCGCCCCTATAAACAGTGAGGCGAGCGAGGAGGAGAAGGAGACCGACCGACCGAGCGAGCGAGCGAGCTAGTTAATTAATTGTGTAAATAAAAGCATTTTTGAAACCCACCACCCTGCGGTCCTGTGCCGTGTCTTCAACCCCACGCACCCACACCGTACAGTGGCGCCCAACTCGGCAGAGGATGACGGACGAGGGGCAGCTGGGTATGCCGACCCAGCCAGCAGTCGCGCTGGCGCAGATGATCGGGGAGCTGGCGGGGATTCAGAGAGAACAAGCGGAGGCGAACCGCCAGTTCATGGGGGTGCTCCAGGCCCAGGTGGGGAGACAAGCCCAGGCACTGGAGCAATTGGCGGCGCGGTCCGGACTCGCGCCACCACCACCGGGGCCGACGACACTGGTGAGCCCGACCCTCCACCGAATGACAGCGGAGGACGACGCCCAATCGTTCCTGGAGGCGTTCGAGGCGACGGCCGAGGCGTGCGGATGGCCGGTGGGGGAATGGGCCGTTAGGCTGCTCCCACTGCTGATTGGGGAGGCGCAGACGGCCGCCATGGGGCTACCTCCAGCGGCCCGGCGGGACTACCCAGCGGTGAGGAAGGCAGTAGTGGACCGACTGGGGCTGCTGCCGGAGGACCACCGGCGGCGATTCCGGGGTGCCAGGCTGGGACCGGAGGACCGGCCGTTCGCCTACGGGCAGCGGCTCCGGGACGCAGCCGCCAGGTGGCTCCTGCCGAACGGGGTGGGAACAGCGTCGGAGGTACTGGAAAAGGTGGTAGTGGGGCAGTTTATGGAGGGGCTCCCAGCCCGAACAGCGGCGTGGGTCCGGTACCACCGCCCACCGACGCTGGAGGCAGCCACCACCCTGGCCGAGGACCACCTGGCGGTGCACCCCAGCGGGCGCGACGGCCGGGAGGGCGCTCCACCCTCGACCCTGCAAGCAGCCGCACCACGGGGATGGGGCCAGCAGCCGACCACAGGGCGACCCCGACCAGCCCCACGGCGGGAGCCGATGACCCGACACCGGGACCCCCCGACCGCAGCAAGCCCCGGCACTCTTCCTGACCCACCCGGAGGTTCTCAAACGCCAGGGCAGGAGTGCTGGAAGTGTGGGCAGCCCGGCCATCTGCGGAGGGAGTGCCCGCTGATGGAGGTGGGGCTGGTGATCCGGGTTGCCGGCGCTCCATCACCCTCCCCCGGCCCGGGAGCGATGTACCGCGTTCCGGTAAGAATCCAGGGGGGTACACGCCAGGCGATGGTGGATTCGGGCTGTTCGCAGTCCATGATACACCAGAGCCTGGTTCGGCCAGGGGCATTGGTAGAAGCGTCGCGGGTGAAAATAAGATGTGTGCACGGGGACATTCACGAGTATCCCATAGTGTCCGTCGAACTTAGGTTCAGGGGAAAAAAATATAGAATAAAGGTCACGTTTAGCTCCCACCTGACGCACCCCGTAATTTTGGGAACGGATTGGGAGTGATTTAACACGCTAATGGGGCAGGCTGTGGGGGTGCGTTCACGACCGACAGGGACATGCGGTATGTGTGCGGTGCTCAGCGGTGACGCGAGGTCGTCCGACGCCGCTGGTGTGCGTCCTGCCCGGAGTGTCAATTGGTTAATTCACCAGCCATACCACGTGCCCCGCTGCGGCCGCTACCGTTGGTGGAGGTTCCGTTCGAGCGCATCGGCATGGACCTCATCGGGTCATTTCACCGGAGCGCACGCGGATACCGCTTTGTGTTAGTCCTCATGGATTACGCAACCCGGTATCCGGAGGCAGTGCCATTGCGCAATATCTCTGCAAAGAGCGTCGCGCAGGCTCTGTTTCAGGTCGTCTCCCGGGTTGGAATCCCGAAAGAGATTCTAACAGACCAGGCCACCTCGTTCATGTCGCGTACACTGGGAGAACTTTACGGGTTACTGGGCATTAAGTCCGTCCGCACGAGTGTGTACCACCCCCAGACCGACGGGTTGGTAGAGCGGATGAATAGGACGCTGAAGTCCATGATTTGTAAATTTATTAGTGACGATGAACGTAATTGGGACAAATGGCTTGACCCTCTGTTGTTTGCAGTCCGGGAGGTCCCCCAGGCCTCCACGGGATTTTCTCCCTTTGAGCTTCTGTTTGGCAGGTCACCAAGAGGGGTGCTGGACCTTATTAAGGAAAGCTGGGAGGAAGGTCCGAGCCCCGGAAAAAACGAGATCCAGTACGTCCTGGACCTGCGAGCAAAGCTCCACACACTGGGGAGGATGTCACGGGAGAATTTGCTCCAGGCCCAGGAACGACAACAACGGCTGTACAAGAGAGGGGCCAAGCTGCGAGAATTCACACCGGGAGAAAAGGTACTTGTATTACTTCCCTCTTCCAACTCAAAACTCCTGGCTAAGTGGCAAGGGCCCTTCGAGGTCACACGCCGGATGGGGGATGTCATGTGACTTGGACTCGAGTCTGACTCGAGTCCAAGTCACATGACTCGGACTCGAGTCTGACTCGAGTCCAAGTCACATGACTCGAGTCCACACCTCTGGTAAGTGGTGTAAGTCATGTGATTCCTCTAATCAGCTATTAAGGTTCTGTGAGACAGACTGCAGCTTGTGTCTGGGTAACCACGGTAACTGCGCACCTGGGATCATTAACAAGCTGCTCAAAGGTCATTTTGCGATTTACACAGAATCCACACCTCAAACAAGTACTTTACCACAAAACTATGGCTGTCTAAAGATTAATGGTGGTTTTCAAGAGACCCAAGACTTGACTGAACGCGCTGACGTGATCTATATGTCTCTGTGGTAATAAATACAGCTCTGATGGCAGTGTACAAAATGTGTAACTTTTTTTTTTTTAACATAATTTAGTCCCCAAATTTGTATTGGAGCCCATGGAGCTTAAGACAGTGAAGCAGCATACTAACAATTATCTCTTTGGAACACACGGTGGATATGCTAAGAAATGGAGCTGAAGATATTAGTCTTAGGAGGCTTATTTTAAAGCTCACATTGGCATCTTGCGGCCACAGTTACTCTCCTGGATTAAAACCCCATAAATATGACTTTGCCAAGTTAACACACTAGGTAATGTAATCATTTGAGTGTTGAAGAAAGACAAAGAGGCAATTAGAGACTGCTCTGTATATTTAAAAATCACATCTCAATGAAAGAAAAACATTCAGATACTAACACTCTGTAATAATGCTGTATGTTATTATTTCAGTAGATTTATTATTTTCACTTTCTTTGATAGGACAGTTGTAAACCCCCCCCTCTCAGCTGTTACCCATGTCTCTAACATCAGGATATTTGCATCTAGAGTTCAGCTTTAGTCTGCGTGGCGTCACAGCTCAGGTGAGTCCTTAAAAACTCCTGCATCTTCTTCCACAGGTGGACCTCAGCAGCAGCGTGGGACCTTGCTTCGCCCCCGAACAGGACCACCCTGCCTATGAACCGATGTAAACCGGAGGGGAAGTAGGGTCCGTAAGGCGGCTCTAGACAGTGCCCCGCTCCGGGGTAACAAACACTCTCAAAGTTGTCCTTCCCGTGGCGCTGCAGTCGCTCCACCATCATGTCCACGTAAGCCTTGCTGTCCCAGTTGAGGTCGTCCTCGGAGGCCGCAAAGAGGAGACGTCCCTCTGCCCGTTCCACAGGAATCAGGGTGGCCTCGTTCTCCTCTGCACCAGGGTCGTTCAGAACCTTCTTTGCATTGAAGGCCCCCGACTCAGTGGGAATCAGCTGGCTGAAGTCAACCATTAACGCGGGGAGGATCTGGCTCTTCTTGTAGTAGAGGGGAAGAAGTGTGTTGGCGGAGCAGCCGTTGATCCACACCACGGCCCTGACACCTTGCAGGTAAGAGGCCATCGATAGTGCCAGATCTCCACTTTTTGAAATGGATATCACACCAACTCCTTTACTGCCAACCTGCAGGGGGGACAAAATTAATAACTAATTAGTTTTACTGCAGATAGGCATGAAGAATACTCTGATGGTATCAAGTCTAAGGGTGGTTAGACAACCAAACCATAAAATGTGCCACAAAAAAACCCTCAAAAGATTGAGAACTCCCCTTATCTTGTTTTCTCAAAAACTGTATTGCTTCTTCGAAATAATCCAGATGGATCTCGTCGATCTTCTTGGGCAAGTCATCGTAACCGTACACCACTAAGGTCAGGACCACAAATCCTTGAGTGGCGAGCAGAGCGCCCCTTTTCTCAGAGAAACCTCCCCCTAAAACGTACATATCTAGCACCGCAGGGAATGGACCCAGTCCTGGATCGGAAGACACGGGAGGATTCAGAGTGACGTACATACATGACATGCGTGCTCTGTTCTGTTGTCTCATTTTCTATGCAACTTAAATCCTTAAAGGCCACGGACCTGGCGGAGTGAAGAGGACCCCACGAATATTCCCTTCTCTGATTGGGCGCCGGATGACTCCGTCTCCGATCAGGAGCCTCTGATTGGTCGCCTTTGCCAACATCCCGCCCTCCTCCTCGTGCACAGAGAACTTCACCACGTAGGGGTTTAGTGAACTGTAAAGCTGAAACCTCTTGTGCAAAGCGTCCGGCCTCATGGACCAAAGCAGACCCATGGGTTCGACGCCGGTGTAGGTCCCACCGAGGGAGGGGTCCCTCTCCAGGTCGATCCGCCCGCTCCCATCGGCCCTGACGGTGGCCGAGGAGCTGAACACGACTCCCTTCTCGTCAGTGGATCTGGCTCTCAGGGTGACCACCTGCCTCGACCTCACCTGGACGGGCTCGTCAAACATGCACCTGGCTCTCGGCAGCAGACTCAGGCGGACTTGGGAGTACATGGTTCGGAAAATGATGTGATTTTTCCTTTACAAATGTTAACTGTAAATGTAAAAGAAGAGTTTGGAAATTCAATTGACTCTAAAACACCAATAAAGCAGATGAACAGGTCATGAATGTTTTTTTTGAACCTTTGAAGTTTCACATCTAAAGTCACCAGTAAATAGGACATTAATATGTAACCAGCTAAACATTCCCCTTACCTCAGAGGTGAAGTATTGTTCTTATGTAAACAATAGTTTTAAACACAGCAAAATGGTTGGCTCTCTGATCTTATGGAGAATTCTTCTATAATGCTCAAATTTGTTAGGGATTTAAGCAGCGCACGTAGCGGTAGAAAGGATGATACATGTGATAATTAGTGATAGAATAGTATTGTGTTATTAGATATTAGTTACTACATTATCATGTTATAATAATCATTGCACTTTAAATCAAACACAATGTATAGTCATTTCATTGCTGTACACATTAACATTCTGCCACAATGTAACATTAAACCTGGGAAAGGACACTTTTAAATTAAAGCATTTCTACCACATTTTTCCTAAAGAGGGTTTTTTTGAAAATTGTTTTCTCCGGTCAGGTTGTTTATGGCAAGGGATGAACGCCATCAAGGCAAATGTTGGTTTTGAGTTAAACATAATGGTTAAAATGTGAAGAACGGCTATGGTTTAAGATGTGTTATTGTTCTCTCTCGATACCAGTGTAGAAATCATCAAAACAGGACATTAAATATTTGCCAAAAGGAGACAGAGCTGACACACATACGAGTCATGCACCAAGCCTACTCAAAGGATGTCATCTTCAGAGCAGGAATATACAGTTGTAAGATGCTAAAACAAGAGGGGACTCTGGGCGAAACCCAAGTACTGGTAGCCGACCTCGGATGTAGACGATGATCTTTGCCACCACAAGGTCACAAACATAGAGGCACAAAACATGACCCAGAACACCGTGTGCCTCCATGTGAAAGAGCACAGTCGGTCGTACTGAGGTAGAACATTAACTTTTTCCAAAAAAAGTGTACTATCCAGTAGATGATTATATTATGCATGTCATGTGTACATGAAGCTTTAGGCCAAAGGTGAGATCATCGGGTATTAAGTGAACAGGGATCGGTCAGGTCAGTGAGGCCTTTCAGATTCAACACAGAGCGAGTCATGTGACGCTTTGGAGCAGAAAGGAAGGTAACAAAGGCCTACGTAGGAGGATTCGTGTTTAAATCGGCAGTCAATCGCATTCCGTTGTACAGTGAGGAGAGAGCCAGCTTGATAGGTCGCTTTAGACCTGGACCAGGGGACGAAAATATTAAACAATTCATAAGGTTTTTAACTTTGTAACTGTATTGCTTGTGTTATTAAATTCCTTATCATTTTTAAACTCAAGCCAGTTGACTCTTTTTGAGTTTGTCTCAGAAGGGGTGAGGGGACCAGTAGTGTTCCTCTGTCACAAGTTCAGAACTTCACAGAGAAAGGAACCAAAGGATGTTCAATAACTATTTAATTAACAGTGAATTTCCATTTCTCATTATTAGCCTGAACGTTAACTGAGTAATTACACGAATATATTGGTATTTATTAAAGACAAAAAAACAAATAGTCTGTTTTTTTGGATTTTATGCAATTAGTGGAGAAGGTGTTAAAGTAACTTTGTCCTTGACTGTCAATGCTTTCAGACATGAGATGACTCTCTGTATCTCTCTGCTTCATATTCATATATTCATAATCATATTGAGTCTGTTATTTTGCTTTTTCCTATGAAGGACAAGCACCCATTGGCAAACACATAAGATAACACCAGTGTGCTCACACTGTAATTGTCACAATATCGGGCTGGCGCAGGTTGCAGGGAGGACTCAAACGCAGGACTTCTCGACGTGCTCTTTATTCAAAAAGACCAAAAAGACCAAACTCACCAAACCGAGGACCGTACACCAACGAAGAGTGACATTAGACAATGACGCGACAAGGGACCACAGGCACGCAGGGCTTAAATACACATGGGAGGTGCAGGTGATTGGACACAGGTGGAAACAATCAAACAATCACAAGACAAGGCAGGAAGTGAAGTTAACCCAGGACCACAAGGAACATGAAACTTCAAACTAAAACAGGAAGAGGGACCAAACCGTGACAGTAATGTTGTCAGTCACATGCATTTGGTGACAAATACAATTCCTATTAGTTTACTGTATGAATTTGTATCTTAGTTTTTTTTTAATCTTTCTGTGTCATTTTTGTTTGTATAAAATGTCATTAAAGTTTGCTTAACTTTTACAGGTTGGGCAGTAAAGGAGAGAACACAATACATGGACACTAGAAAATATATAAAACTCACAGAGCCATGCTCTTTGGAGTTTGTCACTGAAGGTAAGTCTATAAATTAAGCTATATTATACGGTAAATGCACAAAGTACTTTGATGTCTTAATGATAATATTTTGGTGGGTAGTAATGAAGTTATTGATTTACAGCAAAAAAAGCATTTGCCATTCGAGAACAGACACCTGTTAAGGTAACAGATGACACCTCTACAGAAGTGGACAAGGATGTATTTCCTGAACTTGTTGCTGAAAGGGGCATGTGCTTTAGTTTACATACTAATAATGGTAATTATGTTTATACTTTTCTGGTCTTATTTTTAAATTGTGGTGATGTTTACATTTTTGTTAGTAATATTTGTATATACTTTATACAGATTCCACTTCTGCACATGAGTTGTCCCCTCTTCTGACTGATGGGAACTCTGTCAGCAAGATTTCAACCTTTACTAAATGCAATGAAGGCAACAAAACGTTTGCATTACATTCCAAAAGACCCAGGTTGGATGATTCCGAGCTTGCAAAAGAGGTTGGTAAGAGAAGGGATTTAACCCAGCTTAATAAAAATGTTCACCAGTTTATAAAAATAAATAAAAGCTTTTCAATAGATTGTGTACATTTTGGTGTTGTCTGTTTAGACCATTGAAGACATCCTGAAGTGCAAACCTGGTGGCGTAGAAGTAATGCAGCACTATAAAGACACTGGTAATCTCTCAACCTCCAAAAGAAAGGAGATGATTAATATATTGGTTGCACACATGACTGAACAAGAAGGGTAAGCTTTGATCATTTAATGTGTTAAGATCACTGTACCTACAACTTATTCAAATGTGACCCTGCCTGTGAAATACTATTAAATATTTAATACAATTTATTAATAAATAAATAAATCATCTAGTTGCTTAACTCGTGTTTTCTAAAGTGATCCAACATTACTTTTACGCCAAGTGTACCAAGAAAGGTTTTTATAGATGCTATTGTTTTTACCCCCAGTAAACAGGAGGTTTTGGTTTCATGGTGTGTTGTTTATTATTGCAGAAGGATACCGCTTAAGGCCACAAGAGAGATGTATGCCCTTGGCATTATTACTCTCTTTCCAAACCTAAAAGATCCTGAAGGGAAGACAGGCTATCTAAGTATATCTGCTTGTTGTTTAAGATGTTTGAAACTTAAAATCGTAGCTTTTTTAATTAATTCATTTTACCCAAATTTGTCTCTTTAACAGGAACAATACTATGACGCACAGAGAGGCACAGGTTATTATGAATCGCCTAAAGACGGTTCAGAGAAACACTAATTGTAAAATGCCCTCTCAATCAAATGAGAAATCTTGTGGCCCTAGAATGGAGGAAAATATCTGCCTTACAGATCAGCTAACAGGTGATGATTGCCAAGAAGCAATCTCACTGCTTAAACACAGCACTGATCGTGATATCATCTTCTGGAAGATGAAAGAAACCTTTCAGTACCGTCAGGAGATTGTAAAGGACCCAAAGTCGTCCACTTCCATCTTTCACATTTTTCCTCGATTCCGGGACACCAAGGGTCTGGTGAGTATTCATGCTAGCTGACTTAACAATCCAAAGTATTATATTTCAGCTTCTCTGTTGCAACCTTCACCTAAAATGAACAACTTAGAATTATGGATGTTAACGATTAATCAATGATCGATTAATTGTCGATTAATACATTTGCAACTGACCTTGAGTTTTAAAGAAGCATGCGCCAATGAGCAGTTATAAACTGTCACTCACTTACAATACAACACGTTTGGCAAGAAAGGCAGCAGCAGAGAAATTCTATGTTTAATATTATATTGTACAGGTCTAATCTTCAGTATAGCCTGAATACGAACCCATGTTGACTGGCCAGTGGCTTTCCTTTATCAGGACTTAATGTTGACTTCTTCACTGCAACTTTAAACTACCATATGTAACACAAATACAGTGAGCACTGACTCACTGTTTAGTTAAGCATGTCTTTCAGTACCATATCAGTGTAGATCAGTACATGATTTATGAACATCTGAATTTTTTTTTCTTTTTCTGACTACATTTTTTTTTGTGCTAAAATGTTACCAGTGCTAATTTCTGATGTCATTATTTGGTAGTGTAAGCAGTTTTTTGTTTGTTTGGACCTATTTTTTCTTCAGATACATCAAGACGTTGTTTTGATGTTTGGCCTGGAAACAGCCTCCAGATTTTTGGAGAAGTGGAATACCTCCTTCAAGGAAAATGTGATTAAGCAGGCAAAAACTCTAAATCCATCTGCATTCCTGCTACAGCTACTGAAATCTGCTGAAAAAATCAACGGAGACAACAGTAATGAAGGTAAAAGTACTTCACAGTTCTCTCGAAAATGCTACAATTTGTATTTATGAAAGCTAACGAAATGTTCTCTGTGTTCTGTAATTATAGAATGGGATAGTGACATAGCATCCCTGCTTTTGCTGTTACACCTCCTTGCACCCCAACCTTCTGGAAGGAAGCGAGCAGCCAAGATTAGTGTGAGAGATGCTGTTGGTCGCCTCCTGAAATTTGAAAAGGTTAGCTTAAGTTCTGAATTTTTCCTTGAGCATAGCAAATATAACTGTAAACCGAACCATTAGAATAGTGAACTGTTATAACTAAAGGATGTAGGGTTTTTCTTTTTTTAAAAGATGCAATTTTCTCTTAAGAGTCTAAATTTGTGGTAAATATACTATGTTCTGATTTTAAATGTATGCTAGAATTTATGGCATTTGAGTAATTTTTATATTGTTATTAATCAGTCCTGCAGAAGTTTGGAGGACCATCTCTCAGAGGTGGAGGACAGACAACCCTATCTTCTGGCCACTGGACAAACCAAAGCAGATGCACTTAAATTCTACATTGTGGTCAACAAGAATCTCATACCCTGTCAAGCAAGTACTTCACTTGTAGCTTTTGATGAGCTTTTTAAAGCTCATTATGTCTTTGGTGCACAATATGACCCATCTCTCAGCAACATGTTCACCTTTATCCAGACAACAATCTACAAAATCCATCCTAGCACGTCCAGCCAATCATCACGCACTCGAGAGCTGAGAGCGAAACTGTTAAACAGTTCAATGGAAAGTACACAATGAGAAGATGTTTCATTTGTAAGTCTTTGCTGGGTACAAGCATTAAATTGTTTCCACACCTGAAGTCAGCTCATGGCATGAACTCAGGTAAGAAGCTGAGACTTATTGTGTCAAGAGGGATGCAGCTTACAGTTTACCACCTATTTTCGGAAGCATTTACATTATATCCATTGTGAAGATGAGAATAATGCAGAAACGGATGCAGCTCCCAGCCATCAAACACAGGCTCCAGAGTTACCTTCTATTGAAGAGACAAATGTTGACCATATTTTTGAGACACCTGATAGCCCACAGCAACCTACAACCTAATTTCAAAGCCTGGATATGTGTGCATCAGTTATTTCAAAATTGATGGCAAGTAATGTGCCAAATACTGTTGTATTTTCAATTTAAAGATGTTATTGCAGTGTTGCAATGTTTACTTTTAAAATTTAAGTAAATTTCTATTGAAAATGTCAGAGCAGATTATTTGACAGTATATAGACATGTACAGATGTCCTATCGTGCTGACAAATTTGTCATATTTTTACAAAAATGTATATTTTCACACTATTAAGATGCTATTGCATTGGAGACTGCATTGTTTTATTCAATTGTATGTCATTAAAATATATTAAAAATGTATGTCTAAATAAATTCAGTCACTTGGTTTTTGAAAAATATCTACAGGTATATCTTTAAAATTTCATCTGCATTACCATTTTAAAATAAGTATTTACATTAAATCAACATAAAATAAATACACTAGGGTTGTGTGATTAATCACCATAAAGTGTTACATGTGTACACTTAAAGTGTTGAGAAATTATCACTCTTAAGTGATAAAATGAAACACTAACACAGTGTTTGAATAGTAAACACTTTCGCCAGTGTTGTTTTAACACTAGCAAAGATGGACCTGTATGTTCACCCGGAAAGTAATAAATTTAACACCCATGGTAACAAATCTCCCAACAAATTTTTGCTGTGTAAGAACATCATGAGGTGAAATAAAATAGAAATGTGTCTTACCTGCAGCTCGGCTAGAATGAGTCTGCGAACCCACCCCATCCCACCCAATTGCCTCATCACCCCCTCACAGACTTCACTGTGTTCTCGTTCCAGTTGTCACATGGGACATTTCTCAATTTAATTTAGTTTTTGACTTAAATATTTTACTATTAACAAGCTGTTGTCTCATTTTCATTTAAAATTAGAAATGGTATATATAATATTGAGCACCATATATATTATCAGTCATAAAATAAATAGCTTTATCGTTTTAGGAGGAGGAGGTTGGATACAGTAACAAAAAAAAACTATTATACTAAATTACTCGAATGCACACACACCTACCGTTTGTCTTGTTACTCAAACATCAAGAGGCTGATAATCAGTGTAGTGGTCCTCGTACAGCAAGCTGCTGACCACACATCAAAGATCTCACAGAGAACTATACAATAATTCATATGTGGAGTTTTATATTTATTATTATTATAATTCAGAGCTTCAGAGTTTCTTTGAAGCTGAAGTTCTGCTGCCGATTTGGAGTCTTGAGGACGGTCCCCTCATGTCCTTTAATTAAAACATCGTTCGTTTTAATGTGCAATGATGGACAATAAACAAGCTGCACTCTGCGGATACAGACAAGACGTTAAAGTTACATTTAAACATGAAGTTATGAATCTAAACTCTGTCCTCAAACAGACGTAACCGGTGAACAACATCAGTCTCTGACACCACATTAAAACGTATGAAGACTCGTTATAGTAGGCCTACAGTTAAATCTCATGTATAACCGCTACGGAGACGTGAAAACCGGCGGAGCATTTCACAGAAGACTCGCCGAAAACAGGCTGCTTTCTGTGGGCTGAGATGAGCTGACCGCCCGGTGCTGGAGGGTCTGACGGTCCGTTAACTACAAATGTATATTTTCACACTATTAAGATACTATTGCATTGGAGACTGCATTGTTTTATTCAATTGTATGTCATTAAAATATATTAAAATGTATGTCTAAATAAATTCATGGTCACTTGGTTTTTTGAAAAATATCTACAGGTATATCTTTAAAATTTTATCTGCATTACCATTTTTAAATAAGTATTTACATTATATCAACATAAAATGAACACACTCGGGTTGTGAGTTTAATAACCATAAAGTGTTACATGTGTACACTTAAAGTGTTGAGAAATTATCACTCTCAAGTGAAAAAATGAAACACTAACACAGTGTTTGATTATTAAACACTTTCGCCAGTGTTGTCTTATTATTAATAACATTACGTTCACCCGGAAAGTAATAAATTTAGCACCCATGGTAACACTGACGGTCCGTTAACTACACCTCACATCTCCATCCACGGAGCAGACTGTAACAACAAAAGTTGCTTAAACAACTAACTTCAGTCATGAAATTACATTACGTTACTTAAATAAAGTAGTATTTATAAACTTCGACATAAAGTTGTTTACTTTCCCCTGCCGTTGTTGCCTGTTGCTGAGATGAAATGCATTCTGGGATATTTGGCTCTCACAAGAACAGACGAGCCTGCTCCGACGCATGCCCGGTAAAGTGGGCGGGGCGAGTCACATCCGGGTATTTAACCGATCTCGGCCAGATGCGGACTTTAGAATTGGAACAGAACTCGGGTTGCGACTGATGACGTTTCACGAGTCCACGAGAACAAAAGTCCACACAAGAACGCATATTGAGAAATGGCCACGGACTCGGGAGTCCTGACTCACCGGAGAACGGAGATCGGTCATTTCCGCAATTGGAACAGCAGCTGACTTGATGACGTCATCATGTCAGCTAGTCTTGCTAATAATATTATCAAGCATTTGTTTCATTTTTTTTTTAAATTAGAAATGGTATATATAATATTGAGCACCAGATATATAATCAGTCATAAAATAATATAAACAAAATATCTCAATGGATCAGATCAGCGTTGTTATACAGTCCAATGTCTTTTTAAAGCAGATGAAGCAGCTGTAGTTTGTGGTGCTGCTGAACTTTGCTGGATTACACTGACAGGTGTAGATCAAATATCTATTCATATTGGAAGGAAGATTCTAGAGGTGTGGACTCGAGTCATGAATTTGATGACTTGAGACTCAACATGCCAAAAAGTTCAAAGACTTGCAACTGGACTTGGACTTTAACATCGATGACTCGTGACTTGACTTGGACTCGAGCCTTTAGACTCGAGAAGACTTGCTACTTCCCACGAAAACTGGGGGAAACATTTTCACACGGCCGCGCCGCTCTGTTTATCTGCATCTATCAAAAATGTGCGCTACCTTTATGCAGAGGGCGCGCGATGCCTGAACAACATCCAATCACTGCAGTCCATTTGACCGTATCAACGAGACAGCTCGTTCATGGTTACAAAAATCGGGATTTTTGAACCCGGATTCAGACTCCGATGGAAATCCTCGCCAACATTATGTCAACGTCCGTTTTAAAGTACTGTAATGAGCTGAGTTAATGTTATTAGTTAATCAGTTATGCAGATGTTGCATGTGTTCACGTTATGCTCCGTTACCAGCTGTAGTTACGCGAGACAACCCGAGTTTTGGGGGGCCGTGTATGCGGAAGTGTTCGTTCGGCGTGGTGACGGCCAACAGTGACCGAAGTTGAGTTGTTTTATATAAATAAATGCAGCGGAGTTGCAAGCCAGTCATCGCCTCCTTATTACTATAACACAGTCACAGTCGATCCACCATTACCCTTCCCTTCGTAGTCTAGGTCTGTGAGGCAGCGCACCATCACCCAGGGTTCCCCGTCCCCACTATAATAAAAGGACTCGAGATGACTCGAAACTGAAATGTTCAGTCTCTGGACTCGATTTAACACTTGTTGGCTTTGACTTTCGACACGACTTGATACTTGCTTGTGACTTGCATAACAATGCCTTGGTCCCACCTCTAGAAGATACGCAAAACATTGAGATAAATATTTAATAAAAGGCTCTTGTAGTACATCTCACTAGATTACCTTGGTCATTTTTTGCAAGACTCAAATCACCTGGAGCCTTTTTTTGAAGCTTACATCGGCATCTAGTGGCCACAGTTACTTCCCTTGTTTTAAACCCCTAAATATGACAAATTAACAGTGTAATGTAATCATTTGAGTGTTGGAAAGAGGCAAAGAGAGAGACTGCTTTGTGTTTATGATGAAACATCTCAATAAAATGTTCACACTCTGTAACAATGCGGTATGTTATTATTTCAGTAGTTTTATTATGTTCACTTTCTCTGATATGACAGTTGTAACCCCCCCCCCCCCCCCCCCCAGCTGTTACTCATGTCTCTCACATCAGGATATTTGCATCTAGAGTTTAGCTTTAGTCTGCGTGGCGTCACAGCTCAGGTGAGTCCTGAAGAACTCCTGGATCTTCTTCCACAGGTGGACCTCAGCAGCAGCGTGGGACCTGGCCTCGCCCCCCCACAGGACCAGCCTGCCCACAACCCCATGTAAACTGGAGGGGCAGTAGGGTCCGTAAGGCGGCTCTAGGTAGTGCCCCGCTCCGGGGTAACACACACTCTCAAAGTTGTCCTTCCCGTGGCGCTGCAGTCGCTCCACCATCATGTCCACGTAAGCCTTGCTGTCCCAGTTGAGGTCGTCCTCGGCGGACGCAAAGAGGAGACGTCCCTCTGCCCGTTCCACAGGAATCAGGGTGGCCTCGTTCTCCTCTGCACCAGGGTCGTTCAGAACCTTCTTTCCATTGAAGGCCCCCGACTCAGTGGGAATCAGCTGGCTGAGGTCAAACAATAACGCGGGGAGGATCTGGCTCTTCTTGTAGTAGAGGGGAAGAAGTGTGTTGGCGGAGCAGCCGTTGATCCACACCACGGCCCTGACACCTTGCAGGTAAGAGGCCATCGATAGTGCCAGATCTCCGGTTTTTGAAATGGATATCACACCAACTCCTTTACTGCCAACCTGCAGGGGGGACAAAATTAATGACTCATTAGTTTTATTGCAGATAGGCATTAAGAATACTCTGATGGTATCAAGTCTAACGGTGGTTAGACAACCAAACCATAAAATGTGCCACAAAAAAACCCTCAAAAGATTGAGAACTCCCCTCATCTTGTTTTCTCAAAAACTGTATTGCTTCTTCGAAATAATCCAGATGGATCTCGTCGATCTTCTTGGGCAAGTTGTCGTAACCGTACGCCACTACGGTCAGGACCACAAATCCTCGAGTGGCGAGCAGAGCGCCCCTTTTCTCAGAGAAACCTCCCCCTAAAATGTACAAATCTAGCACTGCAGGGAATGGACCCAGTCCTGGATCGGAAGACACGGGAGGATTCAGAGTGACGCACATACATGCCATGCGTGTTCCATTTTTGTCACTTTCAATTGTAAAAAAGGGTAAATTCATTGCATCATTGATCTCTGGGGTGAACATGTTCTATGCAACTTAAAGCCACCAACCTGGCGGAGTAAAGAGGACCCCACGAATATTTCCCTCTCTGACCGGGCGCCGGATGACCCCGTCTCCGATCAGGAGCCTCTCATTGGTCGCCTCTGCCAGCATCCCACCCTCCTCCTCGTGCACAGAGAACTTCACCACGTAGGGGTTTAGTGAACTGTGAAGCTGAAACCTCTTGTGCAAAGTGTCCGACCTCATGGACCAAAGCAGACCCATGGATTCGACGCCGATGTAGGTCCCACCGAGGGAGGGGTCCCTCTCCAGGTCGATCCGCCCGCTCCCATCGGCCCTGACGGTGGCCGAGGAGCTGAACACGACTCCCTTCTCGTCAGTGGATCTGGCTCTCAGGGTGACCACCTGCCTCGACCTCAGCCCGGCCACCTTCACCTGGACGGGCTCGTCAAACATGCACCTGGCTCTCGGCAGCAGACTCAGGCGGACTTGGGAGGACATCCTTCTGAAAATTTAGCAAAAAAAACTATACTATTGAATAGTTTGAACTATACTAAATACATTTATATTATTCAGAATGTTTTTCACCCTCTGTAACTGTATTGCTTGTGTTAATAAATTCTTTATCATTTTTACACTCAAGCCAGTTGACTCTTTTTTGACTCCTCGTCTCAGAAGGGGCGAGGGGACCAGTAGTGTTCCTCTGTCACAAGTTCAGAACTTCACAGAGAACAGAACCAAAGGATGTTCAATGACTATTATTTAATTAACAGTGAATTTCCATTTCTCGTTATTAGCCTGATCGTTAACCGAGTAATTACATAAATATATTGGTATTTATTAAAGACAAAAAAAAGAAATAGTCCGTTTTTTTGGATTTTATGCAATTAGTGGAGAAGGTGTTAAAGTAACTTTGTCCTTGACTGTCAATGCTTTCAGACATGAGATGACTCTCTGTATCTCTCTGCTTCACTCAAATACTTGTGTTTATTCCCTATGATGACAGGAGAGAACACTCTGTAATACATAGCTGTGATTAGATAATCCTAGACATAAAAAATACACTCCAACTCACACTATTGACACAAAATTTTATTTAAAAATGATTACTTGTCTTGTTTCATCTTTTTATTTTCCTGTTAGAAAGTTGAAATAAAATATAAATGTGTCTTACCTGCAGCACGGTGCACAGCTAGAATGAGACTATTGGATGTGGGTTTTAAAGGCTCTGGTCAGTCAATAATTTTGGGTCGATTGATGGAATGGACTGTTCCTACTGGGACCGTACAGGGTGAGTTCATCTGATTTGTTGAATAGCCAATAAAGAAGAGTACTATGTTTCAGGAGTAATACTTATGATAATAGAGTTCTATCCCTGGCTGATACGTCTGAGGCAAACGCTCATTTGTGAGCGTTATGTCAGGATTAAAGTGGATAAAATGACAAACTGAATGCATTCATCTACATTATCAAACAGGTATTTCAACGGTTCAAAACATACATTATGTGAATCATGTCTAATGAGCCCAAGGTATCTTAAAGGTGCTTGTATTGGTAAACATGCAAAAGTGGGTGACAACATGCATCTTGTGCCTATTTTTCACAGCCATATTTTGACAAATACTTTTTTTTCAGCCAGTTACAGCGTGATCACTCAGATACTCAACCTTCAGACCCTTATTGTCCACCTTCAGTCACTTATTAATATAACATCAACATTGGTAATCAAAGTAGACTTTAGTACTCATTCAGTTTAGCTATTGTTCTGTGATTGATTTGTGCATTGCATTAGTTAAATATAAAACGCTTTCCTGCTGAAAATGCGTTGGAATGCTGAAAGGTTAAAGCTGAAAGAATTGCTGAAAATACAGATATTGCAGTAGCTGAAATATTTTTTTTTTAAAACACTGAAAGTAAAAATGGCCGAAGCTTAATTGAATAATAAAATACAGAAATAATAATTACTGAAATTAATTTCAAAACATTAGTGAAAATACAGAAATTACAAAAGCTGAGATGAATTTAAAAATGTATTTCCTGTGAAATAAAATATAAGGCTATGGGGACATAAAATAAGCAATTTAAAGATAAAGGATAAGAAGGAAGAAAAGTTCAAAATAAAGCACACCAGCGAACAGATAATTCTACACATCTGTGTTGTGAGTGTATGTGAAAGTGACAGGTGACAGGTATATGCATGTGGAGTGAGATGGGAGTGGAAAAGTGACCAAAAAAGGGATGTCAGAGTCAGTCAGTGGGGACCTGGGATCTGTTGATGAGCCCGACTGAAACAAGAGGGACTTTGTTTTCTATCCCCAAAAATCTTTATTTTCTTAATAAAAACAAGGACATGTCACATGACGACACTGAAGTCTAAATGTTGAACTGTTTGTCAATGTTGACTCTGGCTCCAGTCCTCAGTCGTTCTCCACCAGTATCTCGTCCTTCGTAAACCCGCCAGGATCCTCCTCCTCCGCCGGATGGACCTCGTCTCAGTCCACAGAAGCACCTTCACCTCATTTATTTATCTTCAGGATGATCTTCCTCATCAAGACTTCCTGCTGGGTGTATCTCTCACTACTCTTTTTACTCACGTCCACCCGTGCAGTGCGAGAGAAGTATTTCTCCAGGTCCTTCATGTTCTTTGTTACCTTCAAGAAGAGCTTGACTCTCCCCACCCCGTACCTGCTGGTGACTGTCCCACCAGATGATGCGCCGTCAGTGGAGTCCCAATCAGCAGAGGACCCAGACTCATCTGCTTCCCTCTTGTTCTCCTTCCGTTCCTTGACCCCTTCGTGGCTCGAGAGGCCCCCGTGCTGCTCCCCGTCTTCCTTCTTTTCAGGGAAGCTTTACGTCCCTCCTCCTCCATGTCCCCATCGCCGTTTTGAAACGGAATTTAACCAGCGTGTGTCTCTTGACTTTTTCCCCGCTGTTAGGGAGGGGGTGAGGAAGTGAGGGATGGAGAGAGAGGGCCAGGAAGGGAGAGAAATAGACCGAGAGAGTGAGTGAGAGGTCAGGGTGGGGGAGGGGCAAGAGAGTAGATTGATGTTGAAAAGCATAGCTGCGTCATGTTACATGTCATTTAGCTGACGCTTTTATCCAAAGCGACGTACAATAAGTGCATTTACACATAGAGATACAAACTCAGAAGAACAAGTAACAAGAAAGTACATTTTTCATCAAATAAGCAGTTACAAAACATGTTATAGAAGAGTGCCATTATAAGTACAATTTAAGTGCTATCATTTGTTAGTGCTACGGTTTGCTAGTGTTTTAGTCAAGGTAGAGTCCAAAAAGGTGTGTCTTGAGTTTTCTACGGAAGATGTAGAGGCTCTCTGCAGTCCTGATGTCATCAGAGAGCTCATTCCACCATCTGGGAGCCAGGACAGCGAAGAGTCGCGATCTCGTCAAGTGCTGTTCTCTCAGTGAGGGAGGAACAAGCCGCTTGGCAGATGCAGATTGAATTGTGCGAGTTGGGATGTAGGGTTTCACCATGTCCTGGATGTAGACTGGTCCCGATCCATTCACAGCATGGTACGTCAGTACCAATGTTTTGAACTGGATGCGGGCAGCCACTGGTAACCAATGAAGTGAACGGAGAAGCGGTGTGGTGTGGGAGTATTTCGGAAGGTTGAAGACCAGTCGAGCTGCTGCATTCTGGATGAGCTGCAGTGGTCGTATGGCGGTAGCAGGGAGACCTGCCAGCAGAGAGTTACAGTAGTCAAGGCGGGAGATGACAAGGGCCTGAATCAGTACCTGTGCCGCCTTCTGAGTGAGAAGGGGTCGTATTCTCCTGATGTTGTAGAGCGTGTACCTACAGGATCGTGTCGTCGCTGCGATGTTGGCAGTCAGGGAGAGTTGGGAGTCAAGTGTCACGCCGAGGTTCCTGGCACTCTGAGTGGGCGTTAACACAGAGTCGCCGAAGTTAACGGTCAGGTCCTGAGTGGGCGAGGTTTTTCCAGGGAAGAAAAGTAGTTCGGTCTTGATCTTCAGGTGATGAGCGGACATCCACTGGGAGATGTCAGTCAGAAATGCAGAGATCCGTGCCGCCACCTGAGTGTCCGAGTCGGGGAAGGAGAGAATTAGTTGGGTGTCGTCGGCATAGCTGTGATACGAAAAACCGTGCGAGCGAATGACGGAGCTGTGGTGGCGGGCGTGGTTTTGGCTCGGCTGCAGGGGGAGAGAGAGGGGGAGTGGCTCGGGGAACAGTGCCAGGTGGAAACACTTGGCAACCAGCTGGGGGGAATTAACGGGTCTCCTCTCGCCCCTATAAACAGTGAGGCGAGCGAGGAGGAGAAGGAGACGGACCGACCGAGCGAGCGAGCGAGCTAGTTAATTAATTGTGTAAATAAAAGCATTTTTGAAACCCACCACCCTGCGGTCCTGTGCCGTGTCTTCAACCCCACGCACCCACACCGTACAGTGGCGCCCAACTCGGCAGAGGATGACGGACGAGGGGCAGCTGGGTATGCCGACCCAGCCAGCAGTCGCGCTGGCGCAGATGATCGGGGAGCTGGCGGGGATTCAGAGAGAACAAGCGGAGGCGAACCGCCAGTTCATGGGGGTGCTCCAGGCCCAGGTGGGGAGAAAAGCCCAGGCACTGGAGCAATTGGCGGCGCGGTCCGGACTCGCGCCACCACCACCGGGGCCGACGACACTGGTGAGCCCGACCCTCCACCGAATGACAGCGGAGGACGACGTCCAATTGTTCCTGGAGGCGTTCGAGGCGACGGCCGAGGCGTGCGGATGGCCGGTGGGGGAATGGGCCGTTAGGCTGCTCCCACTGCTGATTGGGGAGGCGCAGACGGCCGCCATGGGGCTACCTCCAGCGGCCCGGCGGGACTACCCAGCGGTGAGGAAGGCAGTAGTGGACCGACTGGGGCTGCTGCCGGAGGACCACCGGCGGCGATTCCGGGGTGCCAGGCTGGGACCGGAGGACCGGCCGTTCGCCTACGGGCAGCGGCTCCGGGACGCAGCCGCCAGGTGGCTCCTGCCGAACGGGGTGGGAACAGCGTCGGAGGTACTGGAAAAGGTGGTAGTGGGGCAGTTTATGGAGGGGCTCCCAGCCCGAACAGCGGCGTGGGTCCGGTACCACCGCCCACCGACGCTGGAGGCAGCCACCACCCTGGCCGAGGACCACCTGGCGGTGCACCCCAGCGGGCGCGACGGCCGGGAGGGCGCTCCACCCTCGACCCTGGAAGCAGCCGCACCACGGGGATGGGGCCAGCAGCTGACCACAGGGCGACCCCGACCAGCCCCACGGCGGGAGCCGATGACCCGACACCGGGACCCCCCGACCGCAGCAAGCCCCGGCACTCTTCCTGACCCACCCGGAGGTTCTCATACGCCAGGGCAGGAGTGCTGGAAGTGTGGGCAGCCCGGCCATCTGCGGAGGGAGTGCCCGCTGATGGAGGTGGGGCTGGTGATCCGGGTTGCCGGCGCTCCATCACCCTCCCCCGGCCCGGGAGCGACGTACCGCGTTCCGGTAAGAATCCAGGGGGGTACACGCCAGGCGATGGTGGATTCGGGCTGTTCGCAGTCCATGATACACCAGAGCCTGGTTCGGCCAGGGGCATTGGTAGAAGCGTCGCGGGTGAAAATAAGATGTGTGCACGGGGACATTCACGAGTATCCCATAGTGTCCGTCGAACTTAGGTTCAGGGGAAAAAAATATAGAATAAAGGTCACGTTTAGCTCCCACCTGACGCACCCCGTAATTTTGGGAACGGATTGGGAGTGATTTAACATGCTAATGGGGGAGGCTGTGGGGGTGCGTTCACGACCGACAGGGACATGCGGTATGTGTGCGGTGCTCAGCGGTGACGCGAGGTCGTCCGACGCCGCTGGTGTGCGTCCTGCCCGGAGTGTCAATTGGTTAATTCACCAGCCATACCACGTGCCCCGCTGCGGCCGCTACCGTTGGTGGAGGTTCCGTTCGAGCGCATCGGCATGGACCTCATCGGGTCATTTCCCCGGAGCGCACGCGGATACCGCTTTGTGTTAGTCCTCATGGATTACGCAACCCGGTATCCGGAGGCAGTGCCATTGCGCAATATCTCTGCAAAGAGCGTCGCGCAGGCTCTGTTTCAGGTCGTCTCCCGGGTTGGAATCCCGAAAGAGATTCTAACAGACCAGGCCACCTCGTTCATGTCGCGTACACTGGGAGAACTTTACGGGTTACTGGGCATTAAGTCCGTCCGCACGAGTGTGTACCACCCCCAGACCGACGGGTTGGTAGAGCGGATGAATAGGACGCTGAAGTCCATGATTTGTAAATTTATTAGTGACGATGAACGTAATTGGGACAAATGGCTTGACCCTCTGTTGTTTGCAGTCCGGGAGGTCCCCCAGGCCTCCACGGGATTTTCTCCCTTTGAGCTTCTGTTTGGCAGGTCACCAAGAGGGGTGCTGGACCTTATTAAGGAGAGCTGGGAGGAAGGTCCGAGCCCCGGAAAAAACGAGATCCAGTACGTCCTGGACCTGCGAGCAAAGCTCCACACACTGGGGAGGATGTCACGGGAGAATTTGCTCCAGGCCCAGGAACGACAACAACGGCTGTACAAGAGAGGGGCCAAGCTGCGAGAATTCACACCGGGAGAAAAGGTACTTGTATTACTTCCCTCTTCCAACTCAAAACTCCTGGCTAAGTGGCAAGGGCCCTTCGAGGTCACACGCCGGATGGGGGATGTTGATTATGAGGTGGTGCGGTCGGACAGGGGCGGGGCTACACAAATATACCACCTCAACCTCCTGAAACCCTGGAGGGAGGCGGAGTCTGTTTCTCTGATTTCCACAGTATCGGAAAGAGAGGACCTGGGGCCGGAGGTGCCAAAAGCGGTCAATCCCACCCCGCTCCCGTGTGAGGGTCATCTCTCTGAGGACCAGAGAGCGGACATTGCCCAGTTGCAGAAGCGGTTTGCTGATGTGTTCTCCCCCCGGACAGGCCGCACCGACCTGATAATGCACCGAATCGAGACACCCCCGGGGGTGACGGTGAGGTCACGACCCTACAGACTACCCGAACACAAAAGAAAAGTGGTTCGGGAGGAATTAGCGGCTATGTTGGAGATGGGGGTAATAGAAGAGTCCAACAGCGCCTGGTGCAGCCCCATCGTTCTGGTGGCTAAGAAGGATGGGACTGTGCGGTTCTGCGTGGACTACCGCAAGGTAAACGACGTGTCACGATTCGACGCCTACCTAATGCCCAGGGTCAACGAACTCCTGGACCGGCTGGGCACTGCACGTTTTTTTACGACCCTGGATTTAACTAAGGGCTACTGGCAGATTCCCCTGTCGTCAGAGTCCAGAGAGAAAACGGCTTTCTCCACTCCGTATGGTTTGTACCAATTCACCATGCTTCCCTTCGGCTTGTTCGGTGCACTGGCCACGTTCCAGCGCCTCATGGACAAGGTGCTGCGCCCGCACGCCGCATATGCAGCCGCATACCTGGATAATGTAATTATCCACAGCACCACCTGGGCGGAGCATGGGCGGCGGGTGGACGCGGTGCTGGAGTCGCTGAGGCGGGCCGGGCTCACCGCCAACCCGGGGAAGTGTGCAGTTGGACGGAGGGAGGTACGGTATTTGGGGTACCACTTGGGGGGGGGCAGGTGCGTCCTCAGGTGGACAAGACAGCGGCAATTGCAGCCTGCCCGCGCCCCAAGACAAAAAAGGAGGTGAGGCGGTTTTTGGGGCTGGCAGGTTACTACAGACTGTTCATCGCCGGTGTTGGAGCTATATTTTTATTTTTGTTTATTTTTGGGCTTAAGTTAATTTATAGCCTCATTTATTCATTTATTTTCTTGTTAAGGTTAATTTGGTTTATTAGGGCCTGAGCCGACTGAAAGTCGGGCGAAAGCCCTATTGAAATTGCAAGAATTCTTTTTCTTTTTCTTTTTATTATTTCGCCACTTCGAACGCACTTTCGGGGACTTCATCATGTTCAAAAACTTGAATTTTTGCACGCGCATCAGAAGTGCGCAAAATTGACGTATGATTGGGGTCCCGCAATTAGAGGAGAAAAAAAAGAACTCTCTAGCGCCCCCCAAAGTGGCCGCAATGTTAATTTTTTTTTTTACTTTTACCGATCGACCTGGAACCTTTTCACACAGGTGCTCTTGGATGTGCTGTACTCAAAAAAAATTATGGTATGCAAATGCGCCTACCGTTTTATGGCCGCCATTTTGAATTTTGTGAAAAACACGTTTTTGCGAACTCCTCCCAGACGCTTGGTCCGATTCTTACGAAATCTTCGGCAAAATGATCGTTGGCTCGATGCGATCAAAAGTTATTGAAAGAATGTTGATATCTAATTTTTCAATAAAGTTTTTACATGAGAATATGCTTCGGTACATGCTGAGTTAATGAATATACATTCTAAAGTGCAATGTTCATATGTGAATAAGAGTTGTATACGTTTTATGATAGTCAATATGGTGTGGAAATGTCTCATGTAGTTGGTCAATTGGAACTATATTAGGCAGTAATAACAGCTATGGTTTTTATCTTAAAACAAAAAAGGATAACTCTGTTGGACAACTACTCAATTGTCTTGACGACATATAGGCCTGGATGGCTTGGAACTTTTTTAATTTTAATGACTTGGGTCAATGCAAAGTTTCTACATGGCTTAACTGATTCAAACTGAACTTACCAATATATTAAGCCCTGGAGGAAGAGCGTATCTTAGTCAATGTATTATTAATTATTTCATTCAGCAAAGCTCTCTTCAGGAAGACAGCCACGTCGTCATCCAGCGGGTTTGGTTAAAAAGTTAACATATCTTGATGGAGCAAAAGAGGTGGGGTTAGCTGTCGTCCTTGTACCTCGACTAAACCAAGGTGTGAATTAACCTTGATTGAGACTGCGTCTATAAGATATACAGGACAAGAAAAATGCACTGGATGTAAACTGTACGCGTGTTGAATCAATTATACGGACGCAAACTGGAGAACGAGACGAGCGTTTCCTGTGATTCTTGCGCTTCAGACTCTACCTTTATTTTACAGGAATGCATCTTTTTGTTATCGTGGTCATCGTGCCCGAGACCCCTAACGATTCCTCCGCAGGTCTTTTGCAGCGGGGCAACAGCCCGGCGTCGGTGGATTCCGTTCGCAAGGCCGCAGATTCAGGTTTGAATGGCAGCCCCGAGAGTGATTTGTTTAGTCTCTTTAGTCTTTTTTGACCCGCGAGCCCGGCCGACCGCCGCCCCACCCCGACGTGCGAGAATAGGCGAAGGCCCGTTCATCGCTGCTTGCAGCTTTAATTTTGTATTTATGCTTTACTTGTATTGTTGTTTATTGGTCACATGGTGTTATGTTCATTTGCATAAGTAGGTCAAGGTGGGAGGTACTTCAGGCTAGGAGGGCATATGGTTTTTTACCAGCGTGAGAGAGGCAGCAGGAGTGTCTGTGAGCTTGCTTATGTATGTGAATAAACCTTCTTAAACTCAATCTTGGTATGGACAGCACTTTGCTTTGGTACCTCTGAACCTGCGTAAAGCCTAACCATGACCTAGCCTCAAGTGGCCATTTGAGAAGTTTGTTATTATTTATTTTGTTTAAGTTTATGGACAAATGGCCACTACATTAAGTAAAAAACCCGCCCTGGATATATCGTTGGTTTACGTGGATACTGGACTTGTCGTTTGCTGGATTACCGTTTGGAAAGTGGATTACTCACCTGGATGCGGGAGACAAACAAAGGAAAGGGCCTAGGAGTGAGGGAGGCGTGGGCTGGATACAGTGCAAACATCGAATAATACGACCCATCCGACAGTGTAAAGTTTCCTTGGACACCGTACTGGATAACGGTGACACTACTGGAGCGCTGGAGCCGCACTACGGAGTGGAGGACATTATTTGCTGCAATTTGAATTCGCAAAAGCCCAAAGCCTTCACAGGTGATGCGCACGGCCGCGCGCAACAACAATCAGCTACTGCGTGCATTCAACTCCGTGTACAAAGGCAACCACCGCAACAAACAAAGTTCCACAAGGTATGTGCTTTATTCAGTCTTGGCAAACAACTCTGTGTGTGTACATGACCGACATCAACAAAGAGTAAAATGTCTGACGTTGCATCTAAAGCCACGAGCGACATGGCGCTTCCTACAAGAAGACGCACAAGTTTTACTGCTAAAGGAATGATGTTTTTTATGCAAACGTGTCAGGAAAAGAGATCGATGCAATGCAGACGAGCCAAATCGTGCATGAATCAGATGGATAAGTTGATGCATTCTGCAGACAATATTGATGCAGTCAAGTCTCTTTTGGATCAAATGATAATATGTGTTGATGAGGCAAAACAACATCATTTGTCATTTGTGTCACTGGACATACCTCAGGATGAGAAGGAGAAACAAGATAAATATTTTGAACAAAAGGAAAAGTGTTTTTCAAGCTTTATTGATGACGTCAAAGGTTGGTTATCAAACACATGCCATTCATATGAACTTCCGATTAAACCACCTGATAATCCAACTGATATTGGGCCTGAGAACAGTGTATCCAATAAAGGTTCTGCAATGTGTTCAAAGGCTGGTTCTAAGCTTTCAAAGACTTCATCCAGTGCATCTGCAAAAATATTAGCGCAAGCAGAAAGAGCAGCGTTACAGGAACGCATGGCTGCTCTGAAACAAAGGCATATTTTGGAGGATCAGGAGGAACAAATACGACTTGAACAAGAGGACTTACGTAAGAAACAGGAACATTTAAGGAGAGAAAAGGAACAACTTGCTCTGGAGGCAGAATTAAAGGTGACAAATGCAAAATTGCAGGTTCTGGAAGTAAGCTCAAAGTATGGCGGTAACGTGTCAAGATGTGCATCTCAAACATCAGATGGTATGAATTCTTACTTGAAAAGGTCAGAAACTCAAGGGACATATGAACTAAATCCGAATGCTGAACGCTATGTGCCCACCAATAAAAGCTCTGAACCTACCTCCAGTCGCTTGTTAAATTCTGTCCCTGTTGGTGTTCAACCCAAACATGTTGTAAAACAACTACCCATACCTAATGTCATTCCTGTGTTTCAAAGGCAAGGTACACAATCACTGGGTTTGCAAGATGTTTGTGATGATAATCAATCCATCAATTCTCTGGACATTTTGAACATCATGCAGCGTCAAAATGAAATAACTACGCTGTTGGTCCAACAAAACACAGCCTCTGCCCTGCCTATGAGAAATATACCTGTATTTGATGGTGATCCCCTGTATTTCAAATCTTTTCTCAGAGCCTTTGAAAATTGCATTGAGGATAAAACTCAAAATTTCAGTGATTGTCTGTACTTTCTAGAACAGTATACTAGGGGGCAACCAAGAGACATTGTAAGAAGTTGTCAACATATGCCCTCTGAACCAGGTTATCAAAGAGCAAAAGCGCTTTTGATTGAACGTTTGGCAGTGAACATAAGATCTCTTCTGCTTACATGGACAAAATCAACAACTGGCCCTCAATAAAACCTGAGGATGTTAATGCTTTGCAGTCATTTGCTTTGTTCCTTCGAGGTTGCTCCAATATAGTACATCATATAAAGTATATGAAGGAGTTGGACATGCCAGCTAACCTCAGGACGATCCTAATGAAACTCCCATACAAGCTGAGGGAAAAGTGGAGAAATGTGGCATGTGACATACTGGAACAAACTGGAAACAGAGCAGTGTTTGTTGATTTTGTGAATTTCATTGAAAAACAAGTCAAAATTGTTTCAGATCCTCTGTTTGGAAATATTAATGATGTTTCTCCAGCCAGCTATACAAAGCTATCCATGCAAGTTAACCAGAAAAGGATAAGTGGTACATTTGCCACCAGCATTAATGCACCAAAGGATGGGCATAGAGAAATGGAAAACTCGACAGCTCACAGTAACCAGCTCAAATGTATGTTCTGCTATCTTACCAATCACACTCTGGAAAAATGCCTTCAGTTTAGAAGAAAGACACAACAGGACAAGATTCAGTTTCTAAAGGAGAAGGGCGTTTGTTTTGGGTGCTTGAAACATGGACACACGAGCAAAGACTGTAGGAGTCGTTTGGATTGTGAAGTGTGTCACAGGAAACACCCATCTGTCCTGCATGTGGAGAAGGATACTACAAGGATAACCTCCAAAGAAACTGTAAGCACTGTACCCGGGAAGCAGCAGACGTGTGGTCATATTGGGGCTGGTGATAAGGATACTGCTGTCTTTTCCATTGTGGCTGTGCAGGTGAAAAGTCAGAAAAGTAATAAAGTTGTGCATACTTATGCTTTCCTGGATCCTGGGAGCTCTGGTACCTTCTGTACTACAAGTATGGCTGAAAGGCTGGGAGTATCAGGAAAAAACTGTAATGTAGTGTTGAGGACAATGGGGCAGACTAAAACCATTAACACTACTATAGTTACCGGTCTGGAGGTGTCTGGATTCGACACCGATGATTTTATTGAGCTACCATCTGTTCTGACACAAACAAAAATGCCTGTATCTAAAGTCAATGTGCCATGTCAGGATGATGTTGCCAAATGGGCGTATTTGAGTAGCATTAGGCTACATGAAGTAGATGCAGATGTAGACTTGCTCATTGGAACCGACTCCTCTAAAGTTTTGGAGCCATGGGAACTGATAAACAGTCAATGCGGTGGACCGTATGCAGTGAGGACCAGAGTTGGCTGGGTCATAAACGGGCCTCTTCGTGCTGGAGACTCTGAAGGTACTGGTGTCAAATCAGGATGCATTGTTGTAACTGCTAATCACATATCTGTGGAACACTTGGAAAGTATGTTGATGCAACAGTATAATCACGACTTTATTAAAAGAACAAGTGATGAACAACTTGAGATGTCAAGAGAAGACATTAAATTCATGAAAATTGTGGAGAGTACGACAGTGCTTAACAATGAACATTATTACATTGACTTACCTTTCAGAGTTGACAATCCTGTTTTACCAAATAATCGCTGCATCGCACTACAAAGACTCCAAGGCCTGAAGAGGAGATTTAATAGAGATATTTCATTCAAGGCTCAATACGTTGATTTCCTTAACAACATGTTAAAACAAGGATATGCAGAAAGGGTTCCCACAAATGAGCCCACTCTGGAACAAGGAAAGGTGTGGTACATTCCCCACCATGGTGTACATCATCCAACCAAAGGAAAGTTGCGTGTTGTGTTTGATTGCGGCTGTACTTATAAGGGTACATCATTGAACAGTCAGCTCCTGCAGGGCCCAGACTTTACTAACACGCTAATTGGTGTCCTCCTTCGGTTTAGAGAAGAGCCCATCGCTGTTATGGCTGATATCAACGCCATGTTCCATCAGGTCCGGGTTCCATATAAGCTCGTTAACTTCTTGCGCTTTCTATGGTGGCCCAATGGAGACGCTACAGCGGAGCCAGAGGAATACAGGATGTGCGTGCATTTGTTTGGAGCTGTATCCTCACAAAGCTGCTCAAACTATGCACTGAGGAGAACTGCTGAGGATAATGCACTGCAATACTCACCCGATGTCCTCCGTACAGTCAAGACAAATTTCTACGTGGATGACTGTCTTAAGTCTACTGTGACAGAGGAAGATGCAGTGGAGCTCATACATGGATTAACATCTCTCTGTAAAAAGGGCGGCTTCCATCTCCAAAAGTGGGTCACAAATAACTCAAATGTGTTTGCACTTATTCCTAGTGACATCAGAGCAGTGGGTTTGGGGAACATGGATTTGGACAGAGATCAACTCCCTGTGGAAAGAGCTCTGGGGATGCAATGGTGTGTTCAAGGAGATACGTTCAGCTTCAGGACTGCAGTGCAGGAACGTCCACACACTAGGAGGGGCATCCTTTCTGTGGTGAGCTCTCTTTACGACCCGCTGGGTTTTCTGTCTCCTTTTATAATACCTGCCAAGTTACTGTTACAGGAGCTGTGCAGAATGAACTTCAAGTGGGATGAGCCAGTTCCCCATGACGTCTCCGAACATTGGTCTGAGTGGCTCTGTGAACTTCAGCATATGAGTGGATTTAAGGTGGAACGGTGTATTAAACCCAAAACCTTTGGAACACAAGTGAAAGCAGAACTGCATCATTTTTCAGATGCCAGTCAAACAGGATATGGCACTGTTTCATACTTGAGATTGGAGAGCACTGACAATGTGCATGTTTCATTTATCACAGGCAAGGCTCGTGTCGCTCCTCTAAAGCAACTAACCATTCCACGCCTTGAGCTTGCTGCAGCTGTGCTTGCTGTTCGAGTGAACACAATGCTGTTGAAAGAGCTACAGTTGCCATTGCAAAGGTCATTCTTTTGGACTGATAGCACTACTGTTCTCAAGTACATCTTCAATGAAACAAAGCGCTTTCACACATATGTTGCCAATCGTGTCAGCACCATAAGAGAATCCACAGACAAAGATCAGTGGAGGTATGTAAACACCAAAGACAATCCTGCAGATGAAGCTTCTCGAGGACTAAGAGCTCAGGAGTTTGGGAAAGGAAAATGGCTAAAAGGACCGGACTTTTTGCTCTTGCCCCCCACCAGGTGGCCAAAGCTTGACTTGGACTCCTCTTCCATTCCATCTGATGATGCGGAGGTGAAAAGGGAACTCAAGGTGAATGTTGTTACAATACACAGTGACAATCCCCTCAGTCAGCTCATTCACTATTTTTCATCCTGGAGAAAGCTTAAAACATCAGTGGCCTGGCTGATGGAGCTGCAAGAAAGACTTTTACTTTTGAGCCGAAAGAGGAAAGAATATGTGGTCAACCAGAATGAGAATGTGGAAAAGGAGATTAAAAAATTCAAAGCCGCACTTGGAAAATCCAGCTTGACACCAGAGCGCTTGGAGGAAGCCGAAAAGGCAATAATTCAGTTTGCGCAAAACCAAAGATTCAGTACTGAAATTTCCTCACTAAGACGTGACCCAAAGACTGTTTTTAAAGACAGTCCTCTGTATCGCCTCGACCCCTTCATCGAAGATGGCATCCTCAGAGTTGGTGGACGTCTGTTTAAATCTGCACTGCCGTGGGAGGTAAAGCATCCTGTGATTCTGTCAAAGGATTTGCACGTTTCCCAGCTCATATTGCGTTACATCCATTGCCAACTTGGACATGCTGGACGCAACCACATGCTGCACAGATTGAGACAGAAGTATTGGATCATAAATGCCAACTCTGCAGCCAGGAAGATTCTCTCACAATGTACAGTGTGCAGAAGGTACAGAGGAAAGCTTGGAGAACAGAAGATGTCCGACTTACCGGAGGAACGAGTTGTGCCTGATAACGCACCCTTTACAAATGCGGGAGTGGACTATTTTGGACCATTGGAGGTGAGGAGAGGTAGAACTGTGCTGAAGCGATATGGAGTGATATTTACTTGTATGAGTAGCCGCGCAGTACACCTTGAGGTGGCGCACTCCCTCGACACAGACTCCTGCATCCATGCTGTGCGAAGATTTATCTGCAGAAGAGGACCTGTGACAAGTATAAGGTCAGATAACGGCACAAATTTTGTTGGTGCGAAGAAGGAACTGAGGCAGGCATTGGCCGCTTTAAATCATTCTAAAATTGAAAGGACTTTTGTGCAGGAAGGAATGACGTGGAGTTTTAACACCCCAGCTGCATCTCACCAAGGTGGCGTTTGGGAACGTTTGATTCGCTCTGTGCGCAGTGTACTTACCTCTGTTGTTGGACATCAACTGCTGGACGAGGAAGGCCTGCAAACGCTGTTTTGCGAGGTGGAAGCGATACTCAATGACCGGCCAATAACTAAGGCTTCAGAAGATCCCAATGATTTAGAAGCGCTTACTCCAAATCACATTCTCCTGTTAAAAGGCAAGCCTATTCTGCCATTAGGTCTGTTCGAGAAATCTGATCTGTACATTAAGAGGAGATGGAGGCAAGTGCAGTACGTTGCGGAGCTTTTCTGGAAAAGGTGGATAGCAGAGTATTTGCTTGTAATGCAAGAAAGGCAAAAGTGGATGAAGCAAAAGAGAAACTTCATTCCAGGAGATATTGTTGTAATCGCTGATGCCACAGCTCCAAGAGGCTCATGGATGATGGGCAGAGTTCTAAGCACCACAGCTGACTCCAGAGGACTGGTTCGCTCGGTGAAGGTCCAAACGAAGAACAGCATCCTGGACAGACCAATAACCAAGCTCTGTCTTCTCTTGGAGGCAAATAATTGACTATACAACTCATTCTTTCTCCTATCTCTGTCTTCCATCTATTTGTTTCTTTCAGGTGTGGAGAATCCAAAGATGTGAAGATTTCAGTTTAATGCTTAAGCTACAATTAGAAAATAGCTCCTTTGTGATAAAGGTTAATTGTGGGTAAAGTACCGTTACAATTAGGGGCTGGGTTGTTGGAGCTATATTTTTATTTTTGTTTATTTTTGGGCTTAAGTTAATTTATAGCCTCATTTATTCATTTATTTTCTTGTTAAGGTTAATTTGGTTTATTTTGTATTTATGCTTTACTTGTATTGTTGTTTATTGGTCACATGGTGTTATGTTCATTTGCATAAGTAGGTCAAGGTGGGAGGTACTTCAGGCTAGGAGGGCATATGGTTTTTTACCAGCGTGAGAGAGGCAGCAGGAGTGTCTGTGAGCTTGCTTATGTATGTGAATAAACCTTCTTAAACTCAATCTTGGTATGGACAGCACTTTGCTTTGGTACCTCTGAACCTGCGTAAAGCCTAACCATGACCTAGCCTCAAGTGGCCATTTGAGAAGTTTGTTATTTATTTTGTTTAAGTTTATGGACAAATGGCCACTACAGCCGGGTTTGCGGACCTCACCAGCCCCTTGACCGACCTGACCCGGAAAGGTGCATCAGTGGACTCGAGTCATGTGACTTGGACTCGAGTCTGACTCGAGTCCAAGTCACATGACTCGAGTCCACACCTCTGGTAAGTGGTGTAAGTCATGTGATTCCTCTAATCAGCTATTATGGTTCTGTGAGACAGACTGCAGCTTGTGTCCGGGTAACCACGGTAACTGCGCACCTGGGATCATTAACAAGCTGCTCAAAGGTCATAACAGCTATTTACACAGAATCCACACCTCAAACAAGTACTTTACCACAAAACTATGGCTGTCTAAAGATTAATGGGGGTTTTCAAGAGACCCAAGACTTGACTGAACGCGCTGACGTGATCTATATGTCTCTGTGGTAATAAATACAGCTCTGATGGCAGTGTACAAAATGTGTAACTTTTTTTTTTTTAACATAATTTAGTCCCCAGATTTGTATTGGAGCCCATGGAGCTTAAGACAGTGAAGCAGCATACTAACAATTATCTCTCTTTGGAACACACGGTGGATATGCTAAGAAATGGAGCTGAAGATATTAGTCTTAGGAGGCTTATTTTAAAGCTCACATTGGCATCTTGCGGCCACAGTTACTCTCCTGGATTAAAACCCCATAAATATGACTTTGCCAAGTTAACACACTAGGTAATGTAATCATTTGAGTGTTGAAGAAAGACAAAGAGGCAATTAGAGACTGCTCTGTATATTTAAAAATCACATCTCAATGAAAGAAAAACATTCAGATACTAACACTCTGTAATAATGCTGTATGTTATTATTTCAGTAGATTTATTATTTTCACTTTCTTTGATAGGACAGTTGTAAACCCCCCCCTCTCAGCTGTTACCCATGTCTCTAACATCAGGATATTTGCATCTAGAGTTCAGCTTTAGTCTGCGTGGCGTCACAGCTCAGGTGAGTCCTGAAAAACTCCTGCATCTTCTTCCACAGGTGGACCTCAGCAGCAGCGTGGGACCTTGCTTCGCCCCCGAACAGGACCACCCTGCCTATGAACCGATGTAAACCGGAGGGGAAGTAGGGTCCGTAAGGCGGCTCTAGACAGTGCCCCGCTCCGGGGTAACAAACACTCTCAAAGTTGTCCTTCCCGTGGCGCTGCAGTCGCTCCACCATCATGTCCACGTAAGCCTTGCTGTCCCAGTTGAGGTCGTCCTCGGAGGCCGCAAAGAGGAGACGTCCCTCTGCCCGTTCGACAGGAATCAGGGTGGCCTCGTTCTCCTCTGCACCAGGGTCGTTCAGAACCTTCTTTGCATTGAAGGCCCCCGACTCAGTGAGAATCAGCTGGCTGAAGTCAACCATTAACGCGGGGAGGATCTGGCTCTTCTTGTAGTAGAGGGGAAGAAGTGTGTTGGCGGAGCAGCCGTTGATCCACACCACGGCCCTGACACCTTGCAGGTAAGAGGCCATCGATAGTGCCAGATCTCCACTTTTTGAAATGGATATCACACCAACTCCTTTACTGCCAACCTGCAGGGGGGACAAAATTAATGACTCATTAGTTTTACTGCAGATAGGCATGAAGTATACTCTGATGGTATCAAGTCTAAGGGTGGTTAGACAACTAAACCATAAAATGTGCCACAAAAAAACCCTCAAAAGATTGAGAACTCCCCTTATCTTGTTTTCTCAAAAACTGTATTGCTTCTTCGAAATAATCCAGATGGATCTCGTCGATCTTCTTGGGCAAGTCATCGTAACCGTACACCACTAAGGTCAGGACCACAAATCCTTGAGTGGCGAGCAGAGCGCCCCTTTTCTCAGAGAAACCTCCCCCTAAAACGTACATATCTAGCACCGCAGGGAATGGACCCAGTCCTGGATCGGAAGACACGGGAGGATTCAGAGTGACGTACATACATGACATGCGTGCTCTGTTCTGTTGTCTCATTTTCTATGCAACTTAAATCCTTAAAGGCCACGGACCTGGCGGAGTGAAGAGGACCCCACGAATATTCCCTTCTCTGATTGGGCGCCGGATGACTCCGTCTCCGATCAGGAGCCTCTGATTGGTCGCCTTTGCCAACATCCTGCCCTCCTCCTCGTGCACAGAGAACTTCACCACGTAGGGGTTTAGTGAACTGTAAAGCTGAAACCTCTTGTGCAAAGCGTCCGGCCTCATGGACCAAAGCAGACCCATGGATTCGACGCCGGTGTAGGTCCCACCGAGGGAGGGGTCCCTCTCCAGGTTGATCCGCCCGCTCCCATCGGCCCTGACGGTGGCCGAGGAGCTGAACACGACTCCCTTCTCGTCAGTGGATCTGGCTCTCAGGGTGACCACCTGCCTCGACCTCAGCCCGGCCACCTTCACCTGGACGGGCTCGTCAAACATGCACCTGGCTCTCGGCAGCAGACTCAGGCGGACTTGGGAGTACATGGTTCGGAAAATGATGTGATTTTTCCTTTACAAATGTTAACTGTAAATGTAAAAGAAGAGTTTGGAAATTCAATTGACTCTAAAACACCAATAAAGCAGATGAACAGGTCATGAATGTTTTTTTTGAACTTTTGAAGTTTCACATCTAAAGTCACCAGTAAATAGGACATTAATATGTAACCAGCTAAACATTCCCCTTACCTCAGAGGTGAAGTATTGTTTTTATGTAAACAATAGTTTTAAACACAGCAAAATGGTTGGCTCTCTGATCTTATGGAGAATTCTTCTATAATGCTCAAATTTGTTAGGGATTTAAGCAGCGCACGGTAGAAAGGATGATACATGTGATAATTAGTGATAGAATAGTATTGTGTTATTAGATATTAGTTACTACATTATCATGTTATAATAATCATTGCACTTTAAATCAAACACAATGTATAGTCATTTCATTGCTGTACACATTAACATTCTGCCACAATGTAACATTAAACCTGGGAAAGGACACTTTTAAATTAAAGCATTTCTACCACATTTTTCCTAAAGAGGGTTTTTTTGAAAATTGTTTTCTCCGGTCAGGTTGTTTATGGCAAGGGATGAACGCCATCAAGGCAAATGTTGGTTTTGAGTTAAACAAAGGTTAAAATGTGAAGAACGGCTATGGTTTAAGATGTGTTATTGTTCGCTCTCGATACCAGTGTAGAAATCATCAAAACAGGACATTAAATATTTGCCAAAAGGAGACAGAGCTGACACACATACGAGTCATGCACCAAGCCTACTCAAAGGATGTCATCTTCAGAGCAGGAATATACAGTTGTAAGATGCTAAAACAAGAGGGGGCTCTGAGCGAAACCCAAGTACTGGTAGCCGACCTCGGATGTAGACGATGATCTTTGCCACCACAAGGTCACAAACATAGAGGCACAAAACATGACCCAGAACACCGTGTGCCTCCATGTGAAAGAGCACAATCGGTCGTACTGAGGTAGAACATTAACTTTTTCCAAAAAAAGTGTACTATCCAGTAGATGATTATATTATGCATGTCATGTGTACATGAAGCTTTAGGCCAAAGGTGAGATCATTGGATATTAAGTGAACAGGGATCGGTCAGGTCAGTGAGGCCTTTCAGATTCAACACTCAGAGCGAGTCATGTGACGCTTTGGAGCAGAAAGGAAGGTAACAGAGGCCTACGTAGGAGGATTCGTGTTTAAATCGGCAGTCAATCGCATTCCGTTGTACAGTGAGGAGAGAGCCAGCTTGATAGGTCGCTTTAGACCTGGACCAGGGGACGAAAATATTAAACAATTCATAAGGTTTTTAACTTTGTAACTGTATTGCTTGTGTTATTAAATTCTTTATCATTTTTAAACTCAAGCCAGTTGACTCTTTTTGAGTTTGTCTCAGAAGGGGTGAGGGGACCAGTAGTGTTCCTCTGTCACAAGTTCAGAACTTCACAGAGAAAGGAACCAAAGGATGTTCAATAACTATTTAATTAACAGTGAATTTCCATTTCTCATTATTAGCCTGAACGTTAACTGAGTAATTACACGAATATATTGGTATTTATTAAAGACAAAAAAACAAATAGTCTGTTTTTTTGGATTTTATGCAATTAGTGGAGAAGGTGTTAAAGTAACTTTGTCCTTGACTGTCAATGCTTTCAGACATGAGATGACTCTCTGTATCTCTCTGCTTCATATTCATATATTCATAATCATATTGAGTCTGTTATTTTGCTTTTTCCTATGAAGGACAAGCACCCATTGGCAAACACATAAGATAACACCAGTGTGCTCACACTGTAATTGTCACAATATCGGGCTGGCGCAGGTTGCAGGGAGGACTCAAACGCAGGACTTCTCAACGTGCTCGTTATTCAAAAAGACCGAACTCACCAAACCGAGGACCGTACACCAACGAAGAGTGACATTAGACAATGACACGACAAAGGACAACAGGCACACAGGGCTTAAATACACATGGGAGGTGCAGGTGATTGGACACAGGTGGAAACAATCAAACAATCACAAGACAAGGCAGGAAGTGAAGTTAACCCAGGACCACAAGGAACATGAAACTTCAAACTAAAACAGGAAGAGGGACCAAACCGTGACAGTAATGTTGTCAGTCACATGCATTTGGTGACAAATACAATTCCTATTAGTTTACTGTATGAATTTGTATCTTAGTTTTTTTTAATCTTTCTGTGTCATTTTTGTTTGTCTAAAATGTTATTCAAGTTTGCTTAACTTTTACAGGTTGGGCAGTAAAGGCAAGAAAGAACACAATACATGGACACTAGAAAATATATAAAACTCACAGAGCCATGCTTTTTGGAGTTTGTCACTGAAGGTAAGTCTATAAATTAAGCTATATTATACAGTAAATGCACAAAGTACTTTGATGTCTTAATGATAATATTTTGGTGGGTAGTAATGAAGTTATTGATTTACAGCAAAAAAAGCATTTGCCATTCGAGAACAGACACCTGTTAAGGTAACAGATGACACCTCTACACAAGTGGACAAGGATGTATTTCCTGAACTTGTTGCTGAAAGGGGCATGTGCTTTAGTTTACATACTAATAATGGTAATTATGTTTATACTTTTCTGGTCTTATTTTTAAATTGTGGTGATGTTTACATTTTTGTTAGTAATATTTGTATATACTGTATACAGATTTCACTTCTGCACATGAGTTGTCCCCTCTTCTGACTGATGGGAACTCTGTCAGCAAGATTTCAACCTTTACTAAATGCAATGAAGGCAACAAAACGTTTGCATTCCATTCCAAAAGACCCAGGTTGGATGATTCCAAGCTTGCAAAAGAGGTTGGTAAGAGAAGGGATTTAACCCAGCTTAAAGAAAATGTTCACCAGTTTATAAAAATAAATAAAAGCTTTTCAATAGATTGTGTACATTTTGGTGTTGTCTGTTTAGACCATTGAAGACATCCTGAAGTGCAAACGTGGTGGCGTAGAAGTAATGCAGCACTATAAAGACACTGGTAATCTCTCAACCTCCAAAAGAAAGGAGATGATTAATATATTGGTTGCACACATGACTGAACAAGAAGGGTAAGCTTTGTTCATTTAATGTGTTAAGATCACTGTACCTACAACTTATTCAAATGTGACCCTGCCTGTGAAATACTATTAAATATTTAATACAATTTATTAATAAATAAATAAATCATCTAGTTGCTTAACCCGTGTTTTCTAAAGTGATCCAACATTACTTTTACGCCAAGTGTACCAAGAAAGGTTTTTATAGATGCTATTGTTTTTACCCCAAGTAAACAGGAGGTTTTGGTTTCATGGTGTGTTGTTTATTATTGCAGAAGGATACCGCTTAAGGCCACAAGAGAGATGTATGCCCTTAGCATTATTACTCTCTTTCCAAACCTAAAAGATCCTGAAGGGAAGACAGGCTATGTAAGTATATCTGCTTGTTGTTTAAGATGTTTGAAACTTAAAATCGTAGCTTTTTTAATTAATTCATTTTACCCAAATTTGTCTCTTTAACAGGAACAATACTATGACGCACAGAGAGGCACAGGTTATTATGAATCGCCTAAAGACGGTTCAGAGAAACACTAATTGTAAAATGCCCTCTCAATCAAATGAGAAATCTTGTGGCCCTAGAATGGAGGAAAATATCTGCCTTACAGATCAGCTAACAGGTGATGATTGCCAAGAAGCAATCTCACTGCTTAAACACAGCACTGATCGTGATATCATCTTCTGGAAGATGAAAGAAACCTTTCAGTACCGTCAGGAGATTGTAAAGGACCCAAAGTCGTCCACTTCCATCTTTCACATTTTTCCTCGATTCCGGGACACCAAGGGTCTGGTGAGTATTCATGCTAGCTGACTTAACAATCCAAAGTATTATATTTCAGCTTCTCTGTTGCAACCTTCACCTAAAATGAACAACTTAGAATTATGGATGTTAACGATTAATCAATGATCGATTAATTGTCGATTAATACATTTGCAACTGACCTTGAGTTTTAAAGAAGCATGCGCCAATGAGCAGTTATAAACTGTCACTCACTTACAATACAACACGTTTGGCAAGAAAGGCAGCAGCAGAGAAATTCTATGTTTAATATTATATTGTACAGCTCTAATCTTCAGTATAGCCTGAATACGAACCCATGTTGACTGGCCAGTGGCTTTCCTTTATCAGGACTTAATGTTGACTTCTTCACTGCAACTTTAAACTACCATATGTAACACAAATACAGTGAGCACTGACTCACTGTTTAGTTAAGCATATCTTTCAGTACCATATCAGTGTAGATCAGTACATGATTTATGAACATCTGAATTTTTTTTTCTTTTTCTGACTACATTTTTTTTTGTGCTAAAATGTTACCAGTGCTAATTTCTGATGTCATTATTTGGTAGTTGAAGAAGTTTTTTGTTTGTTTGGACCTATTTTTTCTTCAGATACATCAAGACGTTGCTTTGATGTTTGGCCTGGAAACAGACTCCAGATTTTAAGAGAAGTGGAATACCTCCTTCAAGGAAAATGTGATTAAGCAGGCAAAAACTCTAAATCCATCTGCATTCCTGCTACAGCTACTGAAATCTGCTGAAAAAATCAACGGAGACAACAGTAATGAAGGTAAAAGTACTTCACAGTTCTCTCGAAAATGCTACAATTTGTATTTATGAAAGCTAACGAAATGTTCTTTGTGTTCTGTAATTATAGAATGGGATAGTGACATAGCATCCCTGCTTTTGCTGTTACACCTCCTTGCACCCCAACCTTCTGGAAGGAAGCGAGCAGCCAAGATTAGTGTGAGAGATGCTGTTGGTCACCTCCTGAAATTTGAAAAGGTTAGCTTAAGTTCTGAATTTTTTTCTTGAGCATAGCAAATATAACTGTAAACCGAACCATTAGAATAGTGAACTGTTATAACTAAAGGATGTAGGGTTTTTCTTTGTTTAAAAGATGCAATTTTCTCTTAAGAGTCTAAATTTGTGGTAAATATACTATGTTCTGATTTTAAATGTATGCTAGAATTTATGGCATTTAAGTAATTTTTATATTGTTATTAATCAGTCCTGCAGAAGTTTGGAGGACCATCTCTCAGAGGTGGAGGACAGACAACCCTATCTTCTGGCCACTGGACAAACCAAAGCAGATGCACTTAAATTCTACATTGTGGTCAACAAGAATCTCATACCCTGTCAAGCAAGTGCTTCACTTGGAGCTTTTGATGAGCTTTTTAAAGCTCATTATGTCTTTGGTGCACAATATGACCCATCTCTCAGCAACATGTTCACCTTTATCCAGACAACAATCTACAAAATCCATCCTAGCACGTCCAGCCAATCATCACGCACTCGAGAGCTGAGAGCGAAACTGTTAAACAGTTCAATGGAAAGTACACAATGAGAAGATGTTTCATTTGTAAGTCTTTGCTGGGTACAAGCATTAAATTGTTTCCACACCTGAAGTTAGCTCATGGCATGAACTCAGGTAAGAAGCTGAGACTTATTGTGTCAAGAGGGATGCAGCTTACAGTTTACCACCTATTTTCGGAAGCATTTACATTATATCCATTGTGAAGATGAGAATAATGCAGAAACGGATGCAGCTCCCACCCATCAAACACAGGCTCCAGAGTTACCTTCTATTGAAGAGACAAATGTTGACCATATATTTGAGACACCTGATAGCCCACAGCAACCTACAACCTAATTTCAAAGCCTGGATATGTGTGCATCAGTTATTTCAAAATTGATGGCAAGTAATGTGCCAAATACTGTTGTATTTTCAATTTAAAGATGTTATTGCAGTGTTGCAATGTTTACTTTTAAAATTTAAGTAAATTTCTATTGAAAATGTCAGAGCAGATTATTTGACAGTATATAGACATGTACAGATGTCCTATCGTGCTGACAAATTTTTCATATTTTTACAAAAATGTATATTTTCACACTATTAAGATGCTATTGCATTGGAGACTGCATTGTTTTATTCAATTGTATGTCATTAAAATATATTAAAAATGTATGTCTAAATAAATTCATAGTCACTTGGTTTTTGAAAAATATCTACAGGTATATCTTTAAAATTTCATCTGCATTACCATTTTAAAATAGGTATTTACATTAAATCAACATAAAATAAATACACTGGTGTTGTGTGATTAATCACCATAAAGTGTTACATGTGTACACTTAAAGTGTTGAGAAATTATCACTCTTAAGTGATAAAATGAAACACTAACACAGTGTTTGAATAGTAAACACTTTCGCCAGTGTTGTTTTAACACTAGCAAAGATGGACCTGTATGTTCACCCGGAAAGTAATGCATTTAACACCCATGGTAACAAATCTCCCAACAAATTTTTGCTGTGTAAGAACATCATGAGGTGAAATAAAATAGAAATGTGTCTTACCTGCAGCTCGGCTAGAATGAGTCTGCGAACCCACCCCATCCCACCCAATTGCCTCATCACCCACTCACAGACTTCACTGTGTTCTCGTTCCAGTTGTCACATGGGACATTTCTCAATACCTAAGGCGGCGAGAACGGACTTGCGTTCCCGCGAGAATAGACTCGGGAGTCCTGACTCGCAGGTTCGGGAGAACGGAGAACGGTCATTTCCGCATTTGGAACAGCAGCTGACTTGATGACGTCACCACGTCAGCTGGTCTTGCTAATACGTTTTAATTTAGTTTTTGACTTCAATATTTTACTATTAACAAGCTGTTGTCTCATTTTCATTTAAAATTAGAAATGGTATATATAATATTGAGCACCAGATATATAATCAGTCATAAAATAATATAAACAAAATATCTCAATGGATCAGATCAGCGTTGTTATACAGTCCAATGTCTTTTTAAAGCAGATGAAGCAGCTGTAGTTTGTGGTGCTGCTGAACTTTGCTGGATTACACTGACAGGTGTAGATCAAATATCTATTCATATTGGAAGGAAGATTCTAGAGGTGTGGACTCGAGTCATGAATTTGATGACTTGAGACTCGACATGACAAAAAGTTCAAAGACTTGCAACTGGACTTGGACTTTAACATCGATGACTCGTGACTTGACTTGGACTCGAGCCTTTAGACTCGAGAAGACTTGCTACTTCCCACGAAAACTGGGGAAAACATTTTCACACGGCCGCGCCGCTCTGTTTATCTGCATCTATCAAAAATGTGCGCCACCTGTATGCAGTGAGCGCGCGCTGCACGACATCCAATCACTGCAGTCCATTTGAACGTATCAACGAGACAGCTCGTTCATGGTTACAAAAATCGGGATTTTTGAACCCGGATTCAGACTCCGATGGAAATCCTCGCCAACATTATGTCAACGTCCGTTTTAAAGTAGTGTAATGAGCTGAGTTAAAGTTATTAGTTAATCAGTTATGCAGATGTTGCATGTGTTCACGTTATGCTCCGTTACCAGCTGTAGTTACGCGAGACAACCCGAGTTTTGGGGGTCCGTGTATGCGGAAGTGTTCGTTCGGCGTGGTGACGGCCAACAGTGACCGAAGTTGAGTTGTTTTATATAAATAAATGCAGCGGAGTTGCAAGCCAGTCATCGCCTCCTTATTTACGCTGCAGCATTGGGGTGAGCGTTACAGTACTATAACACAGTCACAGTCGATCCACCATTACCCTTCCCTTCGTAGTCTAGGTCTGTGAGGCAGCGCACCATCACCCAGGGTTCCCCGTCCCCACTATAATAAAAGGACTCGAAATAACTCGTAGCTAAAATGGGTAGTCTCTGGACTCGATTTGAGACTTTTTGGCTTTGATTTTCGACTCGACTTGAGAGTTGCCTAGTCTTGACCCGGGAGTCAAGGGCAACTACTTGAGACTTGATTCTGACTTGCACAACAATGTCTTGGTCCCACCTCGGAAAGATTCACAAAACATTACTGAGATAAATATGTAATTCAAGGCTTTTGTATTACATCACACTGGATCACCTTTATCATCTTATGCAGGACTCAAATCACCTGGAGCATTATTTTAAAGCTTACATCGGCATCTAGTGGGCAGTTACTCCCCTTGTTTAAAACCCCTAAATATGACAAATTAACAGTGTAATGTAATTCGAGTGTTGGAAAGAGGCAAAGAGAGAGACTGCTTTGTGTTTATGATAAAACATCTCAATAAAATGTTCACACTCTGTAACAATGCGGTATGTTATTATTTCAGTAGTTTTATTATGTTCACTTTCTCTGATAGGACAGTTGTAACCACCCCCCCCCCCCTCAGCTGTTACCCATGTCTCTCACATCAGGATATTTACATCTAGAGTTTAGCTTTAGTCTGCGTGGCGTCACAGCTCAGGTGAGTCCTGAAGAACTCCTGGATCTTCTTCCACAGGTGGACCTCAGCAGTAGCATGGGACCTGGCCTCGCCCCCCCACAGGACCAGCCTGCCCACAACCCCATGTAAACTGGAGGGGCAGTAGGGTCCGTAAGGCGGCTCTAGGTAGTGCCCCGCTCCGGGGTAACACACACTCTCAAAGTTGTCCTTCCCGTGGCGCTGCAGTCGCTCCACCATCATGTCCACGTAAGCCTTGCTGTCCCAGTTGAGGTCGTCCTCGGCGGCCGCAAAGAGGAGACGTCCCTCTGCCCGTTCCACAGGAATCAGGGTGGCCTCGTTCTCCTCTGCACCAGGGTCGTTCAGAACCTTCTTTCCATTGAAGGCCCCCGACTCAGTGGGAGTCAGCTGGCTGAGGTCAAGCATTACCGCGGGGAGGATCTGGCTCTTCTTGTAGTAGAGGGGAAGAAGTGTGTTGGCGGAGCAGCCGTTGATCCACACCACGGCCCTGACACCTTGCAGGTAAGAGGCCATCGATAGTGCCAGATCTGCGGTTTTTGAAATGGATATCACACCAACTCCTTTACTGCCAACCTGCAAGGGGGACAAAATGAATGACTCATTAGTTTTACTGCAGATAGGCATGAAGAATACTCTGATGGTATCAAGTCCAAGGGTGGTTAGACAACCAAACCATAAAATGTGCCACAAAAAAAACTCAAGATTGAGAACTCCCCTTATCTTGTTTTCTCAAAAACTGTATTGCTTCTTCAAAATAATCCAGATGGATCTCGTCGATCTTCTTGGGCAAGTCGTCGTAACCGTACGCCACTACGGTCAGGACCACAAATCCTCGAGTGGCGAGCAGAGCGCCCCTTTTCTCAGAGAAACCTCCCCCTAAAACGTACAAATCTAGCACTGCAGGGAATGGACCCAGTCCTGGATCGGAAGACACGGGAGGATTCAGAGTGACGTACATACATGACATGCGTGTTCTTTTTTTGTCATTTTCAATTGTAAAAAAGGGTAAATTCAATGCATCCTCGATCTCTGGGGTGAACATTTTCTATGCAACCTAACGCCACCAACCTGGCGGAGTGAAGAGGACCCCACGAATATTCCCCTCTTTGATTGGGCGCCGGATGACCCCGTCTCCGATCAGGAGCCTCTCATTGGTCGCCTCTGCCAGCATCCCACCCTCCTCCTCGTGCACGGAGAACTTCACCACGTGGGGGTTTAGAGACTTGGTTCTTCGAAACCTCTTGTGCAAAGCATCCGGCCTCATGGACCAAAGCAGACCCATGGGTTCGACGCCGGTGTAGGTCCCACTGAGGGAGGGGTCCCTCTCCAGGTCGATCCGCCCGCTCCCATCGGCCCTGACGGTGGCCGAGGAGCTGAACACGACTCCCTTCTCGTCAGTGGATCTGGCTCTCAGGGTGACCACCTGCCTCGACCTCAGCCCGGCCACCTTCACCTGGACGGGCTCGTCAAACATGCACCTGGCTCTCGGCAGCAGACTCAGGCGGACTTGGGAGGACATCCTTCTGAAAATCCTTTGTTTCTTTACAAATGTTCACTGTTATAGTTAAAGAAGAGTTTGGAAATTACCTTGACTCTAAAACACCAACAAAGCAGATGAACACGTCATGAATGTTTTTGTTGGACCTTTGTTTTCTTTAAGTTTCACACCTGAAGTCACCAGTAAATAGAACATTAAGTAATATTTAACCAGCTTAATGTTCCTCTTACTTCAGAGGTGAAGTATTGTTATTACGCTGGTAGTAAATAGTTTTAACAAAAAAAAACTATACTATTGTATAGTTTGAACTATACTAAATCAAATTATATTATTCAGAATGTTTTTCACCCTCTGTAACTGTATTGCTTGTGTTAATAAATTCTTAATCATTTTTAAACTCAAGCCAGTTGACTCTTTCTTGACTCCTCGTCTCAGAAGGGGCGAGGGGACCAGTAGTGTTCCTCTGTCACAAGTTCAGAACTTCACAGAGAACAGAACCAAAGGATGTTCAATGACTATTTTTTAATTAACAGTGAATTTCCATTTCTCATTATTAGCCTGAACGTTAACTGAGTAATTACACGAATATATTGGTATTTATTAAAGACAAAGAAAGAAATAGTCCGTTTTTTTGGATTTTATGCAATTAGTGGAGAAGGTGTTAAAGTAACTTTCTCCTTGACTGTCAATGCTTTCAGACATGAGATGACTCTCTGTATCTCTCTGCTTCACTCAAATACTTGTGTTTGTATTCCCTAAGATGACAGGAGAGAACACTCTGTAATACATGCCTGTAACTAGATAATCCTAGACATTAAAAAATACACTCCAACTCAAAATATTAACAGTAGAGTTTATTTATAAAAATGATTACTTGTCTTTTTTCAGCTTTTTAGTTCCTGTAAGAACGTCATGAGGTGAACTAAAATAGAAATGTGTCTTACCTGCAGCTCGGCTAGAATGAGACTGATGTGGGTTTATTTGTCTCTGATCCTGTAACGTCTCTAGTCTTGTCTCATCTGTGTGTGTGTGTGTGTGTGTGTGTCTTTACCCTGATTGCACTCTGCGAACTCACTCATCCCACCCAGCTGCCTCCAATTGCCTCATCACCCACTCACAGACTTCACTGTGTTCCCGCTCCAGTTGTCACATGGGACATTTCTCAATACCTAAGACGGCGAGAACGGACTTGCGTTCCCGCGAGAATAGACTCGGGAGACGGACTCGGGAGTCCTGACTCACCGGAGAACGGAGATCGGTCGTTTCCGCAATTGGAACAGCAGCAGCAGCTGACTTGATGACGTCACCATGTCAGCTAGTCTTGCTAATGCGTTTTAATATAGTTCTGGCTGTTAAGTATTTTACTATTATCAAGCATTTGTTTCATTTAAAAAAATTAGAAATGGTATATATAATATTGAGCACCAGATATATAATCAGTCATAAAATAAATAAACAAAATATCTCAATGGATCAGATCAGCGTTGTTATACAGTCCAACATGTTTTTTAAGCAGATGAAGCAGCTGTAGTTTGTGGTGCTGCTGAACTTTGCTGGATTACACTGACAGGTGTAGATAAAATATTTATTCATATTGGAAGGAAGATTCACAAAACATTACTGAGATAAATATTTAATTCACGGCTTTTGTATTACATCACACTGGATTACCTTTATCATTTTAGGCAGGACTCAAATCACCTGGAGCCTTATTTTAAAGCTTACATCGGCATCTAGTGGCCACAGTTACTCCCCTTGATTGAAATCCCTAAATATGACAAATTAACAGTGTAATCATTTGAGTGTTGGAAAGAGGCAAAGAGAGAGACTGCTTTGTGTTTTTGATAAAACATCTCAATAAAATGTTTCTCTTCACTTTCTCTGATAGGACAGTTGTAACCCCCCCCCCCCCCTCTCAGCTGTTACTCATGTCTCTCACATCAGGGTATTTACATCTAGAGTTTAGCTTTAGTCTGCGTGGTGTCACACCTCAGGTGAGTCCTGAAGAACTTCTGGATCTTCTTCCACAGGTGGACCTCAGCAGTAGCATGGGACCTGGCCTCGCCCCCCCACAGGACCAGCCTGCCCACAACCCCATGTAAACTGGAGGGGCAGTAGGGTCCGTAAGGCGGCTCTAGGTAGTGCCCCGCTCCGGGGTAACACACACTCTCAAAGTTGTCCTTCCCGTGGCGCTGCAATCGCTCCACCATCATGTCCACGTAAGCCTTGCTGTCCCAGTTGAGGTCGTCCTCGGCGGCCGCAAAGAGGAGACGTCCCTCTGCCCGTTCCACAGGAATCAGGGTGGCCTCGTTCTCCTCTGCACCAGGGTCGTTCAGAACCTTCTTTCCATTGAAGGCCCCCGACTCAGTGGGAGTCAGCTGGCTGAGGTCAAGCATTAACGCGGGGAGGATCTGGCTCTTCTTGTAGTAGAGGGGAAGAAGTGTGTTGGCGGAGCAGCCGTTGATCCACACCACGGCCCTGACACCTTGCAGGTAAGAGGCCATCGATAGTGCCAGATCTCCACTTTTTGACATTGATATCACACCAACTCCTTTACTGCCAACCTGTGGTTTAACAAACCAACTATGAGCTGCTTTGTTTTGCCAGTGTGGCCAGAAAGAAAAACTACAACTGTAATATCAGAGATTAGGAGTTTACTGTTCAAACAACTCGCCTTATCTTGTTTTCTCAAAAACTCCACTGCCTCCTCTAAATAATCCAGATGGACCTCTTTGATGTTCCTTGCCATGTCTTCGTGACCGTACAGGGCTACAGTCAGAACCACAAACCCTCGGCCGGCCAGCAGCGAGGCCCTTTTCTCTGACAAACCTCCACCGAAGGTATAGAGATCCAACACTGCGGGGAACGGACCTTCTCCTGGATCAACACACGAGAACCCAAACGGTTAACACAAAACATGATAACCAATTACTTTGAATGTTGCCTATTGAAGGATTTGCATGTTAGATAAGAAGAACCTGGCGGAGTGAAGACGACCCCACGAATATTCCCCTCTTTGATTGGGCGCCGGATGACCCCGTCTCCGATCAGGAGCCTCTCATTGGTCGCCTCTGCCAGCATCCCGCCCTCCTACTCGTGCACAGAGAACTTCACCACGTGGGGGTTTAGAGACTTGGTTCTTTGAAACCTCTTGTGCAAAGCGTCCGGCCCCATGGACCAAAGCAGACCCATGGGTTCGACGCCGGTGTAGGTCCCACTGAGGGAGGGGTCCCTCTCCAGGTCGATCCGCCCGCTCCCATCGGCCCTGACGGTGGCCGAGGAGCTGAACACGACTCCCTTCTCGTCAGTGGACCTGGCTCTCAGGGTGACCACCTGCCTCGACCTCAGCCCGGCCACCTTCACCTGGACGGGCTCGTCGAACATGCACCTGGCTCTCGGCAGCAGACTCAGGCGGACTTGGGAGGACATCCTTCTGAAAATCCTTTGTTTCTTTACAAATGTTCACTGTTATAGTTAAAGAAGAGTTTGGAAATTACCTTGACTCTAAAACACCAACAAAGCAGATGAACACGTCATGAATGTTTTTGTTGGACCTTTGTTTTCTTTAAGTTTCACACCTGAAGTCACCAGTAAATAGAACATTAAGTAATATTTAACCAGCTTAATGTTCCTCTTACTTCAGAGGTGAAGTATTGTTATTACGCTGGTAGTAAATAGTTTTAACAAAAAAACTATACTATTGTATAGTTTGAACTATACTAAATCGAATTATATTATTCAGAATGTTTTTCACCCTCTGTAACTGTATTGCTTGTGTTATTAAATTCTTTATCATTTTTAAACTCAAGCCAGTTGACCCTTTTTTGACTCCTCGTCTCAGAAGGGGCGAGGGGACCAGTAGTGTTCCTCTGTCACAAGTTCAGAACTTCACAGAGAACAGAACCAAAGGATGTTCAATGACTATTATTTAATTAACAGTGAATTTCCATTTCTCATTATTAGCCTGAACGTTAACTGAGTAATTACACGAATATATTGGTATTTATTAAAGACAAAGAAAGAAATAGTCCGTTTTTTTGGATTTTATGCAATTAGTGGAGAAGGTGTTGAAGTAACTTTGTCCTTGACTGTCAATGCTTTCAGACATGAGATGACTCTCTGTATCTCTCTGTTTCACTCAAATACTTGTGTTTGTATTCCCTAAGATGACAGGGGAGAACACTCTGTAATACATGGCTGTAACTAGATAATCCTAGACATAAAAAATACACTCCAACTCAAAATATTAACAGTAGAGTTTATTTATAAAAATGATTACTTGTCTTGTTTCAGCTTTTTAGTTCCTGTAAGAACGTCATGAGGTGAAATAAAATAGAAATGTGTCTTACCTGCAGCATGGGAGTCCTGACTCACCGGAGAAAGGAGATCGGTCGTTTCCGCAATTGGAACAGCAGCTGACTTGATGACGTCACCATGTCAGCTAATCTTGCTAATACGTTTTAATATAGTTCTGGCTGTTAAGTATTTTCAATGGATCAGATCAGCGTTGTTATACAGTCCAACATCTTTTTAAAGCAAATGAAGCAGCTGTAGTTCGTGGTGCTGCTGAACTTTGCTGGATTACACTGACAGGTGTAGATAAAATATTTATTCATATTGGACGGAAGATACACAAAACATTACTGAGATAAATATTTAATTCAAGGCTTTTGTATTACATCACACTGGATTAGCATTATCATTTTATGCAGGACTCAATCAACTGGAGCCTTATTTTAAAGCTTACATCGGCATCTAGTGGCCACAGTTACTCTTCTTGATTAAAACCCCTAAATATGACAAATTAACAGTGTAATGTAATAATTTGAGTGTTGGAAAGAGGCAAAGAGAGAGACTGCTTTGTGTTTATGATGAAACATCTCAATAAAATGTTCACACTCTGTAACAATGCTGTATGTTATTATTTCAGTAGTTTTATTATTTTCACTTTCTCTGATAGGACAGTTGTAACCCCCCCCTCAGCTGTTACCCATGTCTCTCACATCAGGATATTTACATCTAGAGTTTTGCTTTAGTCTGCGTGGTGTAACAGCTCAGGTGAGTCCTGAAGAACTCCTGGATCTTTGTCCACAGGTCGACCTCAGCAGCAGCTTGGGACCTGGCCTCGCCCCCCCACAGGACCAGCCTGCCCACAACCCCATGTAAACTGGAGGGGCAGTAGGGGCAGTAGGGTCCGTAAGGCAGCTCTAGGTAGTGGTGGACTATGAAGGAAGGGCGTATGATTGGCGCTGTTCAAAATCAACGCTCTTTGCTTCCGCCTTCCGGTGTAACTGAGATTCTCTCACACTGTATACTGAGATTCTCTCACGTTGTATAGTGAGATGCTCTCACGCACACTAGTGAGATGGCATGAGTGTCTCAATAGTGTGTGTGAGAGTGTCTCAGTAGTGTGTGTGGGAGTGTCTCAATAGTGTGTATGAGAGTGTCTCAATAGTGTGTGTGTGAGAGTGTCTCAATAGAGTGTGTGAGAGTGTCTCAATAGTGTGTGTGTGAGAGTGTCTCAATAGAGTGTGTGAGAGTGTCTCAGTAGTTAAGTCCTAAACGGCCCCTCATATCTTCCTGCCTGCCTCTCGGTGGCTCCTTCGTGCTTGGAATTTACGCCCGGTATGGTAAAGGCGTTCCTACTTCCTTCCCCCGGCTATATTCCTAAGGCGCCGTGCGGTTCGGTCGGGCCTATCGTGCTGCAGGCCTATCTGTTTTGAAAGAGCGCCACCAGCCCAATGCAACTTCGCTGTGGTTGAAAACGGTACTGCACCCAAATGACGTTCTATGACGTATTGACGACAATTCAATAGAACGCAAAACAAGCTAACGGCTCGGATTTCATGCTAGCAACAAAAACAGTCGTATAATCACCACTGTGGCAGGAACAAATGTGATTTAATCCGGGGACACCTCACCAACCAGCACCTGAACTGAGCAAAGGGATTTTTTAAAATGAATATGTCTTGATAATTCGTAAAAGATATGCGTTTACGCGGCGGTAGGTAATTACCCACAATGCAACGGGGCAGCTTTGGCCTGTTTTTAAAAAACAAAAACATGTATTTCATTGTACACTGAAATTCTAATGTCACTCATTAACTATCAGTGATTGACTAACTCCTTCTTTAGACCCTCCGCCTTTGGGACCCGCCCGAGATGAAACAGCTGATACATGCAATCAAGTGAGAGAGCAGTTCTAAATTTACAAATATTACTAGGTATAAAATCCATGTTTCAAAAACACAGCTATTAACTATTTCTAAAATGTATTTTAAATATAAACAAAAATGTATTTTTTTCTTTTTCCCCGTCAGTCGTCAGTACTATATTTCTAAATATGCTATTTCTACACTTGTCTGCTGGAATTGGTTGAACAAAAATAAAAATCCATGTGAAAAGAATTACTTCTCAGTGTTGTCAGGTCAAATATTTATGCAATTAAAATGCAATTGATTTCGATTATTTAATTACAAAGCCTCTAATTAATTAGATTAATATTTTTAATCGAGTCCTGGCACTACTAAATACATATTTGTTTTTTATGTTTTGTGTGACTTTGCAGCATGGATGATACTAAAGCGCAAACCGGTGCCCCTCAGTATTGGGGCAGGGCAGAGGAAACGGGGTGGGGGGGGGGGGGCTGCTCCTCACTCCCGCCCCGTTTGAATGTTAACGGCGGTGAATCACAGGCCTCCGGTCGATGTGCTGCAGGCAGCGAACGAGACCAGGGACCACCCAGATCTCCCTCTGAAACAGTTAGCGGTGTAATTATGTGGGAGGGGCGTGCGAACTACCCTCAACGTAGAAACATGGAGGGTAGTTTGTGCGTTCTGTCCTCCTGGAGCCCGGCCTTTAGTCTGAGCTGTTGGGATGTGCTGTCTTCTAGGTGATTTAATTAATTATCTTCACAGAAAAAAAGAAACCCTGAAAGAAAAGCATGTTTCTCTTCACGAGGTCACCCTGTGGGAAGATCCCGCAGATTTAGAGAAATCGAAATGTTACCCTGCCAGTGCGCTGTTACAGGGAACTGTGTCAGCAGACCCCAGAGTTCCAGAGGCCAGTCTCGAGAGGCTGGTACCCTTAAATTGATACACTTAGATGAAACCATTATTGAAACCTTCAGGGAGGATGCATGTCATCGACAACATACCTCGCAACAAATTGATTGACTTCTGCTTGGCTTATCGGTTGCACTGCGAACCGTGTAGAGTCAAGCTCTGTTTGTTTGCAATGCGGACCGTGAAGATTCAAGTTCTGTTTGTTTGCAATGCGGACCGTGAAGATTCAAGTTCTGTTTGTTTGCAATGCGGACCATGTAGAGTCAAGCTCTGTTTGTTGGCACTGCGGACCGTGTAGAGTCAAGCTCTTGTTGTTATCATGCATTTGCGTCTTCAACATCTGTAGGGCTGTCTTTCGCTACCAGCTCGAAGAGTGTTTTACCAACAGTTGCTTCATGAGGTTTAAGAGAGTTTCTTGGAGACTGGCGAGCCCTCCCCAATGTAATTTTTTTTTGTGCCAAGGTTTTTTCCAGGTGTCTTTGTGCTGCTAACTGCTACGTGCACACACCTGCTACGTGCACACACCTGCTGCTTGTGCTCAGATCCTCTGGGAGGAACCTGATGATCCATCGATCCAAACCATCCTATTTACTCCGGTCCTTCTCTTCTTATTGATCAATACGCTCTACAGCCACAAGATGGCGACATCATCAATAAAAACCTTTACGACTTCTCTACCTGGAAGACTCAAAGCCAGTGACATCATCTGTGGAGGGACAGAGGGTGAGCGAAGGACAAATGTCTTGAGACGCGTTACGTCATCCTCCACTAATATGAGAATACATCTCTGTGAGAGGAGCCAGAATCCACAGGACGACTGCTTCAAACAAGGGGACGAAATGGAAGTGATTGGTGGATGAAGAGGAGGAGGGGGGGTGAAGGTTATTCCAGACATTATTCCTCAATGAGAGCAGAAGGAAAGAGGAGATGATGATCTGTTACGCCCTCCTCTAAAGTGAGGATACCGTAACTCGCCGTCACACGTGAGCTGGTTACAGGGAGGGTGAGGTGAATCCAAAACAGTGGGCGCACAAGCAGGACAAACAAAAACACCGTACCGTTCAAACCAGATTTATTTGACCTATAATACGGTAGTGGGGGAAAAGGGGCTTAGCGGAACCAAAGCAAAGAAATGAATGAAAAAGACCCCTAATCTACCTAGTCTAAACACAAGTTTGTTAAACTCTCTGAAAAGTACAGGTGGGTGGTCCGCCCAGATCTTACCTAGTGTGTATAGACAGAGGTTTATCTACGGGTAGTATGTAAACCCCAGGGTCTCTTACCTACACACTCCCATTGTGCGGTCCCCTTTTCCCTGGGACAAACAAAACAAAGAAACTGAATAGCACAAACAACGTGATAACAGAATAACAAAAATAACTGAACCTTCACTAGTTCAAGTGACCAAATACATACATACACCAAAACAAAAGAAATGTCACTTGAACGCCGCTCAAAACAATCGTTCGTTTGCAAAAAGTTGTTTCCCGACAGTCCTTCCGCTCTCTCTCTCCAACAACTCTCTTCCTCTTGTCTACCCCGACCTCCTTTTAAGCCTCTGCATCCTGCCGTTGATTGGCTGTGGTTGAGGGTCATTAGTGGCTGCAGGTGGGAGCTGGCAGTGGAGATGATTGCCTGGTGGGTGTGTCAGAACACCTGTGGGAACACAAAATCAAAACACACACACACACCCCCTCCATCGCGCTGAACGCCGCCGCCGTTTGAGAGCAAAGGGGCGTCCAGTCCGGAGACGGGGAGTCAGAGGAGGAGTTCCACGCCAAACGCAGACCTCCATCCAACAGCGTTTGGCCCTGCTGGATGTTCATCATTTTAGGATGAAGCTCTTCTAAAGTCTTCTCATTTTTAGACATCAGCTATTTTTTCTTTTAAGGAAACTCCAAACGTTTCCAATAACGATCACATTAAAAAGTGAGTTTCCCCCCAAAAACGCTGAACCTTTGGTCCAAATCTCCTTATAAAAATACTATGAAATGTTTCTGAATGACTTTTCTTTCGCTATACGCTTCGGTATAAATATGGAGAGAAAAAACAAAGTGAGAGAAACACATCCTTCTGGACACTTGAGGGAAGGGAAGAACCTTTTTGTACAAAGTGCAGGATGAAAAAGCGCCCCCTATCCCGGCCCACCCCTCCATCGCCATCCGCTCTTTACAAAAGAAGACATCGCTCATCAGTCTGAGTGTGTTGGCACAGAAGCATCGGCACTCTGGTCTCTAACCCAATATAAAGACAAATATATTCATAGTGTCGCCCCGTGTGCCCTTTGACCCGTACGCCTCCTCTCGTGGCCCCCGGCGACTCAGCGGATGGTCGCGCAACCCCCGTCTACGGGGCCATACGCGATCGTGCCACCTGATGCCCGATGGTTTCACTGGTTACTGATTTCTGAGAAAAGCAGCTTCCTCTTTCTTTGGCACATTCTCTATTTTCGAGGTGCAACATTAAAAAAAAGAGGAAGTAGTCGTCTCTGTGAGTGCACTGAACTACAAAGGTGTGTTAGGTGTTAAACTGAAGAAAAGCATCAACTAACACTCACAGTACAAACAACACTTTATATTCATGTAGTGTATGAACACAAATTATTGATATAATGATGTTTTGTCATGTCTTTTGATTCTCTCAAATAAAGGTTTTGTTCCAGGGACCAAAGATGAAAAGCATCCTCTACAACATCCTCCCATAAACATGAACAGTGCCTTTAAAGTGGTGCACGTGAGGTCCTTTGTGTCCTGGTGTCCTCTGGCTCTCGTCCACTCGCTGTGTCCACAGTTTGTAGATTTAATTTAGCACCTTCAGGATCATCATGGAGCATGTAGAAATGCATAAATGTACTATAAACACCTGCTATTAAAATGGTTGTACTATAGAAATGAATGAATTTATTATAAAACCAAAATGCCCCCTGCACAGTATGGCGAGGTCAGAGAACACATCACTAATCACCTCTAAAGAAGGGTGCTATTCATGGAAGCACGAGTGCATTTGCTCCATTTTCTGGTCAGAAAATCTGACGGTAGTCTACGACTCTGTGTTGATTACAGGGAATTAAACTCAGAGGATGTCAAGGAGGAAAAGGCCGAATGACAATGTGTATTCGTATCATAGCAGAGAGGCTACAAGTAGTTTTTATTACATCACTAGAATTGTGGGGACAGAAGAAGCCCTTTTAGTAAATCCAAAGTGGCCGTACCAGGTTCAAAGTTGTGCAAAACAACACTAAAGGCAAAAACTCTCTCTCGGAAGAGGAAAAAACCCAATAATACACAAAGTACAAAAAAACAATAGCAGGAGTTGGCAAAAGACACAGAGAGACGCAGACAATATATATGTGGCACACCCAGAAATGTAACCACATTGATGGAAAAGCAAATGTTTAATTTAATATGTAGAACACAATGTAATAATTACAAAAGTCTGAATCCAAACATGATTTTAAAATCTGCAACCAAAAAATATAACACACTGTATAGTATATAGTACAAGTAAAGAATGAAAAAAATAATAAAACTATATTCAACCCGAAAATATTTTTCTTCCACTTATTTTTATCTTGAATACAGTGTTGTATTTTTCAATGTTCAACAACAAAACTTAAACTTTTAGGGTTCACATTTTTTTTCAAATGAACAAAACTTTTGACCTGGATTTGGCTCCTTATGTAACCGACCCCAGATACAAGCTTAGCCTTTAGCAGACAAGCTAGCAGCTACTACACAGTAAGGGGGTGTGGCCCTCAGTGGCGTCTTCCAGGGAAAGCGCCGACACCGTTTTCTTTTACACGACAACAATGCTGTTACTGACTATCTGTATTAACTAATATGTTTCGTGTAGAACAAGAACAGCGCTAGTTTGGTTAAGACTCACTTAAAGATGTAATTAGTAGTATTATTATTAATGTTATTTTCAGACAGTTGTGCTGTGGTACCATTCCTGGGACCTGTAACATATACACAAAGGCTGAGGGCACAGGTGGAAACAATCAGGGGCCTTGCATGCAGACTATAACTAGAAGCAAGTTGCCTGAAATGAGAGGAAGGTTAAGTTTCAAAATAAAACAGGAAATCACGAGACAACATAGACACGAGAGAACCTGATTAGCATCGCTTCTTGGACAGGACAGTGCCCCCCCCCACCTGTAGGGACGGCTCCTGACGGACCAGGAACCCGAGAGCTGCGGTTGTCGAAGTCCCTGGTTTTTCCCCTTTCTGAAAACCGAGAGAGGAGTTGGGGCCTCCACATACTCCCGGACCTCGCGTTACTTGGAAGGCCTTCAGTACCTTGGTCTGAAGGCATACATGGTTCTCCTGATCCCCGGATGGCAGGTGAGCTTTGAGGTGTGAGCACAATGTGGGCGCATAGCAACCGGAACAAACAGGCGAATGAGTGGACTGCCATTAGGTGTAGGGTTCTCACCATGGTGACGCTCCACCTCTGATGCTATCTGCCAGTATCTTATCTTACGGCTCCTACCACACGCTGCAGTGGCAGGATGGGCTCAGGGTTCTTGGCAAAAGGCAAAAGGGTCAAACGGACGAGACACGCGGCAAAACAGAGTCAAAGCGGTTAAAGAACAGAGTCCATCTGTTGAGTCCCCTCTAACTAATGTCTCCACTCTTCTAATGCCAACTTTACTGCAAGTAACTCACGGTTACCGACATCATAGTTCTGCTCCAGCGCTGTTTCCTGGACAGGAAGGCACATGGATGCAGCTTGTGGTCAGAACCGCCCCCACACCGCTGTTACAGGCATCCACTTCCACTACTTCAGCTGGGGTCTGGAACAGTGAAAATGGGGCCGTGGTAAACATCCTGTTGGGTGAAAGCCTCCTCGGCTTGGGGAGACCACAGGAACAGAGTTTGAGAGGAGACACTATGGCGCTGATGTTTTTGATAAACCGCCTGTAAAATTTTGCAAAACCCAGAAATTGCTGAACCTTCTTGAGGTTACCAGGTGTAGGCACAGCGTGGAATGATTAATCAAGCTTCAGGAGCAGATCACGTCCCTTCAGCACAAACACAGGAGTCTCAATGGTTCCTGTAAAAACAGTAGACACATGATACAATAAACATCACACACAACGTATGATGAATCATTCATTGCTGAATGTGACTCCACCCCTTTACTTTATTTCTCACACATTGAACCAGCGGTTCACCTTCAGCTCATCACTGCTTAACATGAAGTGACAGAGGTCTCTTAAAATGTCTCACGTCGTCTCTTCCTGAGGACACAGAGAAGCTTAACAGCACAAACTAAACCCACTGAGACCAAGTTGGTGCCCAAAGTTCTTCTTCTTGACGTGACAAAGTATTTCCATTGTGAAAAACAGGGTCTTTGTGTCCCTTTGTCCTCTTTCCCTCCCTCTCAGCACACTAATGTCCCCCAGCATCAGCTACACTGAACATGGATGCATTTAGAAAATAAGACGTCCACAGACTGTACACTGAAGGAGTTCAACTCTGAGAGGAGTAAAGGTCAACATTTGTCTTGGAGGGAAAGATGCGTTCAGCCCGTTTCAACAAGTGGTTACAAAGTATCTAAAAGCACCTTCAATGTTTCCTCTGTATCACACACGTCTTCTAATGGAACGCCTACTTTATTTGTCACACATTGAACCAGCGGTTCATCTTCAGCTCATCATCACTTCTCAATGGTTGCAAGAGGTCTCTTTAAATGTCTCACTCAGGACGTGTGCGCGTTGGGCCAAACTACAACCTCCAACTGTTACATTATTGGACGATAAAGTACAGCCTCTCGTACCTTTTTGCTTTAGTAAAACAAACAAAAGATTTTTATACCACCTTGTTATAACAAGCGGAGCAAAATAAACACAACTATCTATTTACTGTTACCACTCGGCTCAGAGGTGGCAACAAAAAGGGAGGTCACACGCAAACATTGTACATATATAGTTTATTTTTAGGTGGGGCGGGTGCCGCAGGCCCAACTGTGAGAGACCGACACTCCTCCAAGTGAGGTCTTTATTTTCCTCCTGGAGGTCCCAGTCAGCGTAATTCGTGGGAGTCCCAGCTCCTCTCACCAGGAGGCTCCTGGCAGAGCTGAGTTGGAGGGTCCTCACATTACTTTGCTTTATTTGTGATTAGTTAAAAGTGTGTACTTGTTTAAGAATGAACACATGAGATGTGCATCAAGTATGTGTATTAAACGTCATCCTAAAAATGAAGCCAGTAGAAGGCCGTGCGTGTAGATGTCCCGTCCAGAAGAAGAGGAATCCTTCATGGCCCTCTGCTGCAGTGACCAGGCTGTGGATCAGCACCGTCAGGTCCTCTTTGTGTTCTGCCTGCAGGATCTGAGATGGACCGAATACATCATGTTACAGCATATATATTATGATTAAAGCGACTAACTTGTTTTTTCACATAATGGAGAGTCTAGACGATCTATTGTTAATATGTATTCATTTAGGTTGGAGAGATATAGCAAATAAAGTCTTATTATATAATAGATTGAAGAATAATAGATGTTGCTTTAGTATTCATGGATGTGTATGAACATGGTTGAAAAAGTATTGGTGAGAATATGACACCTAAAAGGAGGCGTGATGATGTTTCTGCATGAAGTGTTTACTGAAGTGGATAAAACACCATTTGTATTTAGTCCATTTCCCGAATATCATCTCAAACATCAACTAACTCTAAAAATGCAAACCCATTAAAACAAAGACAAAAAAGTGATCTAATCAGGAAGGCAGATGAGGATGATATATTTATATTTCCTGTTTTACAACAACAGAAGACCCAAAGACAAAATGACAATGAACTGTAAAATGTTAGTGAAGCACTTTCTGTTAAAGTAGAACAACATACTTCAGATTGAATTTATTGTGTTGAAGTTTCGACTGAATCCATCAATGGTTTGGTCTGTTATTGACATTTATCATTTTATATCTTAAATAAGCCCCTGATGTACATTTGCACCTTCAGAGAGTCAGCTGTTGAACTTGTGACCTTGTTGTAGGAAGTTGTGCTTTTTGATGCGACTAAAACACTTTTTATATTAAATATCATTGAATTTGAAGTGGTCACACACTTCTGAACAAAGCTGATGTGGATTTTGTGTTTCTGTCTCTCAGCGACTTCAAACTAACGACAAAAGTTGAAAAAGTTTCATCTCAAACGTCTGCGACCTGCATATAAAAACCCATCAGGTCACTGAGGTTTGCAGCAGTTACTTTATTAATAGAAGCTCTTTCTTTGTGAAGAGGAACCCTGTTCTTCTATTTCTTTTAGAGTTACAAACATTAAATTAACAATAAATATTTAGTGGAATCCTCTTTTATTTCTGGGTCGAGGCAACAAGGATGTGATGAGGACCAGAGGTGAGAGCTGAGGATGTAAAAGTGATCTTTGAGTCAAAGGTGTTGATGACATTCTGATGGAAATGTGTGACGATGATGAAGCAATGATGAAGATGATGGAGTTAAATATGTGGGTTTATATTGTTTATATTTGTTGAATGACGTTTTATTAAATCAACATCAAGCTGTGGAATGTTAATAGTGTTTAAAGTGCAGATGGACACATTTCTCTGGTTTAATAAAATAAAGTATTTTGCTAAAGTTCCTACAGACGAGCAGTGGAAGCTGAAGTGAAGAGAACATTAATTATTAAATATGAGTCCACGTCATGATGTGAAGGTAGTTACAAGTCAACCACATAGAGACATATAAGGCTTTATTTTAACATCTTTGAAGTGATTGGTTGTTGCTTCGAAGGGAAGTAAAACGTTCTTCACTCGTTTCATCATCATTCTTCCATTCTGCAGAATGAGGCTGTGCGTCGTGCTTCTCTTTGTTTCTCTGCTGACATCATGTGAAACACAAGGTGAGGACTTTATTTTATGTATATTTTGTTGTTGTATTTCTTCAAGATTAAAGCAATTATACATTAGCACTATTTCTGCAATGGAAGTTTGGTTAAAGAACATATTTTTGGTCTCTGTGTTTCTTTGTGGTTGTTCCTTCTTGTTCTGAGCTCTTAGAGGCAGGAAAATGTCTCAGTAAAAAGTATGAATATATATATATATATATATATATATATATTTATATATTATTATTTTCTATATTTTGGTGAAGATCTGGATCCACACGCAGACCTTTAAGTCCTTCAGTTTTGATCTCAAAATCTTGCATATTCACCACGTTTTATTCTAATGAATATTGTAACGTTCCAATAGAAGACGTGTGTGATACAGAGGAAACATTGAAGGTGCTTTTAGACACTTTGTAACCACTTGTTGAAACGGGCTGAACGCATCTTTCCCTCCAAGACAAATGTTGACCTTTACTCCTCTCAGAGTTGAACTCCTTCAGTGTTCAGTCTGTGGACGTCTTATTTTCTAAATGCATCCATGTTCAGTGTAGCTGATGCTGGGGGACATTAGTGTGCTGAGAGGGAGGGAAAGAGGACAAAGGGACACTAAGACCCTGTTTTTCACAATGGAAATACTTTGTCACGTCAAGAAGAAGAACTTTGGGCACCAACTTGGTCTCAGTGGGTTTAGTTTGTGCTGTTAAGCTTCTCTGTGTCCTCAGGAAGAGACGACGTGAGACATTTTAAGAGACCTCTGTCACTTCATGTTAAGCAGTGATGAGCTGAAGGTGAACCGCTGGTTCAATGTGTGAGAAATAAAGTAAAGGGATGGAGTAACATTCAGCAATGAATGATTCATCATATGTTGTGTGTGATGTTTATTGTATCATGTGTCTACTGTTTTTACAGGAACCATTGAGACTCCTGTGTTTGTGCTGAAGGGACGTGATCTGCTCCTGAAGCTTCATGCTGATCCTCCTGAGGGGGTTTTAGCTGTTGACTGGAAAATCAATAAAACAGTCACTTTAGTAAGATTTGATCCTAGTGGAAAAGCAACTGCAACTCTAAGGTTTGAGTTAGGTGGGAATAAATTCTCTGTGATATTGAAGAATCTCCAAGAGGCCGACAGTGGAGTTTATTCTGCTGTAGCATTAACATCTACAGTAGACAAGCTAGTAGCTGAATACAAGGTCACAGTTCAAGGTGAGTCTGTAAACCAGGGGTCCCCAAACTTGTTCCTGTCAGGGCCAGGTAACTTTTCCCTTCTCTGGAGGGGGCCGGGGTCAGAAAAAGTTTGACGATTGCAGTGGGAGCCTAAATGTAAACATTTATTGTTTTCCAGAAAGCCACATATAACCAAATATTAATAATCCGGGATCTTCACAGAAAAAAAGTCAGGAAAATAAATAATATCACTTAATGAAATAAATAATAACCAAATAATCTACTCTGGGATCTTTACAGAAAAAAATGAAATAAATAATAACCGCCACCGCCTGACAGATGAGAGCATTGAACAAACAAATAATCGTTTGACCACTGCAGGTTAAATACCCTGCATTCTGAATCAACCTTTTCTCCATTATTCCGTTCTACTTCACAGGGGCTAGTCTAGGATTTGCGTGGCCGTATCCGGCCCGCGGGCCTTAGTTTGGGGACCACTGCTGTAAACATTTCACTGGTAGAGTTTCTGTCGCCATGTTTCATAAACTCTTCACAGAACCCCCTCCCCCCCTCAGGACCAGTGTCTCCAGTTGAACTGACCGTGGACCGAGTGGACTCCAACAGCTCAGAGTCATGTGACCTCCATGTGACCTGCAGGACTCACAACTCTCACATCAACAGCACTTTCAGATGTGTCGACCGGGTCTGCAGTCAGGAGGGAGGAGAGCGATCAGAGGTCACGACCTCTGGGGCTTCTCTCCAGGTCTACCTGCTGAACAACGTGATCATCTGTAACCATAGCAACCAGGTTCACTGGACCCAGGACTTTAATACGACTGAACATCTTTGCTCCTTAAAACTTGGTAAGAATGAAAGAGGAGACGACTTCATGATGATAATAAACCCTCTGCCCCCCCTCCCCCATAAAAACATCTTATAGTTTTAACCATTAATAACTATATAAAACTATTAAAGTTGAGAACTAAATTCTCTGTTTTAATTGAATAAATGATTTCTTACTATAGATCACGTTACAAAGATGTTTTCACAATCCAAACTGCAGTCCGTCAGAAGCACATCAGGCTGTGAACATGTGACACATTCTCAGCTGTGCTGCTTCATTTAAACCAGGAAGACTCTTCTAATCTGGTTCTTGTTTTCTTTTACAGATCCTCCCCTTCGCTATGGCTGGATGATTGTTATTTGCATTCTCACTGTCATTGTCATCATTATTATGGTTCTATTCGTCTGGCTTCATCATCAAAGGAGAACATTCAGTAAGTCCAAGTAAACATTCCAACAAATAATCCCAACATGTGTAAAATCCTCTTTGTTTCCTCTACATAGAAACTCAATGTTTCCAAGTCCTCCATAACTATGGACCCACCTGTTTGGTTAAATAGTCCAATATCACAAGTCCCAGTTTGCCTCAGAGCGCTGTACAATCTGTACAACACAGGACGCCTTTTACTGCATCACATGAGCAAATAATATACATGTGATTTATTACCAAAAGGTGCTTTTTATCACACTGGGATTGTCATGATTTGCTGTTTTGATTCAAGCTCTAAGAGTCACAAACATCCATCACATCAACATGTGCTTCTGTTTGAGGGTGGAGTAAATTAGACACCACCCAAAAGATGGACTCACTTTATCTGCAGCTCAAGTAAAGTAAATGTACAACAGTTCAAGTCTTTAAAGGACTATTTTTCTTCTTCTATCACTGACCTGCAGGTTCAAGACAGAGTGTTGATAATGTGATTTATGAAGCTGCTCAGGTAAGAATTACATCTTTTTAACATCACCCTTAGTAGTATTCATATCAGTGTTAAATGTTGGTAGATGACTCCTCACCATTAAAAAGTAGAAAGTAACCTTTTCTTCTGTATGTGGTTTAAATCCTGCAGGATGAAACATCAGCATCACGTCAGGATCAGAACGACGTCACCTACAGCTCAGTGAAGTTTCACTCTAGATCTCTGCAGGCAGCCGGGGCGACAGACACGGATCAGTCAGACACCCTCTACGCTACGGTGAAGAAACCTGGCAGGTCCTTCAACTAATGAAGAGGAAAGATTCCCCAAATCCTGGAATTCTGTTGGAAGTTTTCAGTGTTATCAAAGCTTTCTATGTATTAGTTTATGTGACCTGCTTTAATGCTGAAAGATTAAATGTGTCACTGGAGAGAGCTTAAAAAACAATGAATAAATGTTACTAAGCATCAGAAGCATCACAAATAGCAATATTAGCAGGGGTGAAAGTAGTTTTTATTTCTTGGTGGTACTATGATACGTCACTGACGTCACACGTGACATTTAGCCTCTTCTGGGTCCAGATCTAAAAACAATGGCGGAACGTGTTAATTTATTTACGATCACGTCCTACTTTAGTGATGCACCCTTGGTGGTCAAAAAGGGTTTAAGCTTAGTTTAGTCAATTTAGTAGTGAAGCATAATTCCGCTTCATGATGACTGCCGACCTCATGAGAGGGGCCCCTTGAGGGGGACCCGATAACAGTGTCATTGCACTTTACTGCATTGACTATCAAAGGGGCCTCACACAGTTTGTCGTTGCATTTTATTCTTAACCAGTCGTTGTCTCGGGGCCCCAAGCAGTTGCTTGTTTTGCTTGCCTTGTCGCGACGGGCCTGTGTGCGTGTGTCCTAATTTCTTCCCGGTACGGCGCACTGGCTTACTTTCACCACTGGATATTAGTAATTACATCTTTTACATTTATGATCAATGTATATGTTGTTGTCCCTGCAGGATGTTTCTTCTGTTGTTGTCTTGTTTTATTTTGTTTCTGGGTAACTTCACTTCCTGTCTCCCCCTGTGATTGTGTGCCTGCCTGATCGTTTCCACATGTGTCCAATCACCTGCACCTCCCTTGTGTATTTAAGCCCTGTGAGTCTCTTGTCGCATAATTGTTGTCTACTGCTGTCTACAGGTCTCGTCCTTGTCATGCCAAGTAATTCTTAGTTCATGTTGTTTTCTTTCGTACGATTTTTGTTTTTTTCCCCCTCCTTCCCCTTTTTCATCGGTTGGAGTGATTTTGAGTTTTTTTTTTTTACTAGTGATGACAAAGTGAAGCTTTCTGATCCAGTGAAGCTTTCCAGCCAATTGTATCAGAAAAAAGTTCATTCATTCAATGCCTCGCAAACTCTATGAGGACCTCTGCTGTTGAAAACTTGTAGTGCATGTTTCAAATACACTACCAGTATATTTTGGCCCAGTCTCTGTGGGTTGAACATGATTATGAAAGGTTGAACCAATAACTCATCTAATAAATACATGGATTCCTATATGAATACAACTATTGTTTTTCAGGTTTGAAATGTGTCCTTGTTTGTGTTTTTCAATTCTCTACATTGGGAAGAAGTGGAACAAACACTTATCTATGTGTCTTTCTGCACCTTTGTGCATGTATGTTTGTGATCATACTAGCAAAATAATTAATAGAAGATATATATATATATATATATATATATATATATATATATAATATAATATAATTTAAAATAGCAGCCAGTACTTTCTCCTGCATGTGCAGTTCATGGCAGTCATAGGGACTTATCTGGAATGTGGGAAGTGATTTACAGAGCAAAGGTCAGTGGGGCAGTGATTGTGCAGGTTTGTTATGACAGGATATTGAGGTGCGTGTGGACACATGGGATGGGGCATGAAATTAATTTTATTGAGATATAATATCCACAATTAATTAATAATTACACAAAACAAGTGACAGACTTGGCCTCCCTATTGCCAACCTTGTTAGAGTAAATCAAATTGAAGTGCTCCCACATCTCGGAGCGACCTCTTTGCCAAAAGGTTCCATTGTAAATTTCCTCTTTGCTACTCACAACAACACTGTATCAAACAGACAAGCCTGAACCCTGTTTCGCACCCATTTAAATCAAATCGAAGCGGTCACGTGACTGTGCGCCGGAACGAAGCTTCGGACGTCACTGATCACGTGATCAGCACCGATACATTTGCTTCGCCTTGCACTGGTTCATATTTCGACACAAGCTTCGAAGCAGGAGAGTCGGAGGTAACAACACTACTTTTTACTATCAAAGTCCTTTTATTTTGCAACTCCGCATCTGAGTCCTCCCTCCTTGCCTACAACCCGCCCACACTGACACCATTAGTGTTTCAACTATCTTTACTATATTATAGTTACAGTTCTAATGTTGCTTAACTACACCCTCAAACTGTTACATTATTGGACGATAAAGTACAGCCTCTTGTACCTTATTGCTTTAATAACATCACATATTTATTCTTTTGTAATAATTCACAGCACAGCAGAGAGGGACGCGCAACCTCTTAATCACTGAAATACAGTATGAAGATTTAACAAGTTTCCTCCCAAAATAAAAACATGCTGAACAGAATTAAATATTGTAAATGTAAGCAGACAAATATGCAAAGTGTATTTATAATTGTAAATAGGACCATATGAAGTATTATACAGTGTATTTTTGATTTGCTTACATATAGTTGGTCCTGATTAAACATTCATGATAATATCCACCAAAAACATATTTGCATGGTATTCTGTGTTCTATTTGATATTCTGTGAAATATTGTGTTTAATCAATGGATATCAGCATTTGTTTTTTCAAAGTTTTCTTTTCAGATTTTTCTATCTTGCCAAAATGCATCTTTGAGTCCACGTATTAAACGTCTTTCCTTCACCAGTAAATATCTGCAAAGCTGAATTGATAAATACTTTAAATCCTAATAGTTTGCGTCCATGTTTGCTGCTTTGCGTCGTCTTCCTCTTTTCTTCTCCTGGTGTGTTGCTGCCACCTGCTGTGAGTCAGTGGAACATCATCAAGGGTCTAAAAGGTGACCTTTAGGTGGGAGCTTTCCTCCAGGGCAGCGTGAGGGGTTTGACCTCCATTTCTTTCTTGGTGCTTCTTGAAGTCCACGAGGTGAACAGTGATGACGGCAGACACCATGATGATCAGAGCCACAGAGAACACCACCATCTTCACCAGGAACACGGAGGGAAGCTCTGCACCTGAAACACACCACAAACACAACACATCTGTATTTGTATTTAAGCCCTGCGTCCCTGAAGAGGAGCTTCAGAGATGCTCAGAACTCAGAAAACACACAATAATTCATTTAAAACAGAGAAAGAATGAAACTACAAAGTGTCATCAGGAAGTCGTCTCCTCTTTCAGTCTTACCAGCATATTTGGAGCAAAGGTGTTTTGCAGTATTTAGGTCCTGGGTCCAGTGAGCCTGGTTGCTATGGTTACAGATGATCACGTTGTTCAGCAGGTAGACCTGGAGAGAAGCCCCAGAGGTCGTGACCTCTGATCGCTCTCCTCCCTCCTGACTGCAGAACCAGTCGACACATCTGAAAGTGCTGTTGACGTGAGAGTGGTGAGTCCTGCAGGTCACATGGAGGTCACATGACTCTGAGCTGCTGGAGTCCACTCGGTCCACGGTCAGTTCAACTGGAGACACTGGTTCTGAGGGGGGGGAGGTTTCTGTGAAGAGTTTATGAAACATGGCGGCAGAAACTACCAGTGAAATGTTTACAGACTCACCTTGAACTGTGACCTTGTATTCAGCTACTAGCTTGTCTACTGTAGATGTTAATGCTACAGCAGAATAAACTCCACTGTCGGCCTCTTGGAGATTCTTCAATATCACAGAGAATTTATTCCCACCTAACTCAAACCTTAGAGTTGCAGTTGCTTTTCCACTAGGATCAAATCTTACTAAACTGACTGTTTTATTGATTTTCCAGTCAACAGCTAAAACCCCCTCAGGAGGATCAGCATGAAGCTCCAGGAGCAGATCACCTCCCTTCAGCACAAACACAGGAGTCTCAATGGTTCCTGTAAAAACAGTAGACACATGATACAATAAACATCACACACAACATATGATGAATCATCCCTTTACTTTATTTCTCACACATTGAACCAGCGGTTCACCTTCAGCTCATCACTGCTTAACATCAAGTGACAGAGGAATTTAAAATGGTGGAATAATTGTTTTAAGTTCTCTCGGGTCTCTGGCGCAAACGACTTGCTGAACCTGACGGCCTGACATATGCCTGCAGGTGGCAGTAATGTGTTGTATAGGATGAAGTGCATTCCCTAGAAGAAGAGGTTCCTTCCGGACCTGAATAATTTGTCACACTGCGCATGCGTGAAATGCGTCAAAAAAATTGACGTAATTAACAACAAACAGCCGTTAACGCGCTATTTTTGACAGCCCTAATTTTTATATAAGGAAAGTGTTAATATTATTATTATACTTATATATTATATAAGAGGAAAATGTTGTTTAAGACAAAAGTGTTTTAACTTTTGTTGTGTTTGTATTGTAAAGACTAAAACATTTATTTTAGCATTCTAATAAGATTTTGGTATTTTGTTTTTTAAAATCTTTTAAATTGTTGTACTGATGTTTCGTGTTTTTTTCGTGTTGAAAAGAAAAATACAGTTATTTTTCTTCATTTAAATCAAGAAGCAGAATTGTTTTTTATTCTTTAAAAAGTCAAAAACATGTCTTTCATTTTAAAAACATATAAAACAAAGCAAAACCAAAATAAACTTCATAAGATTTATATTAACGTCCCCTCAATGTTTTCAGAAATCACTCAGTCTTCTTGTGTGACATGTATAAACACACAAATACATACATATTTATGTATTTGTTGGAAAAAACTGCAATAATGTTGTAATTTAGTACAACAGTCTGTGCCCTTCCACATAGAGACACGTTGTGTTCTGGGTCTTCTGATAATCAAGATGGTTTGTGCTTCGATTTTTATAATCTTGTGGCGTCAAAGATGATCGTCTACATCCGAGGTCGACTACCAGCCCCTGGGTTTTAACCAGAGCCCCCCTGTTTTATTATGTTTATCTTACAACTAAATAGTCCTGCTTTGAAGATGACAACCTTTGAGTAGACTTGATGCATGACTTGTATGAGTCAATTCTGTCTCCTGTTGGCAAACATTAAATGTCCTGTTTGGATTATTTTACACTTTTCTTGCTTTACAGTACTAATTCCTACTAATCTGTAAGATGGAGAGCAAAGGCCTCAGTGGTTTCTCACCTTGAGCCTGGATGCAGACGAGCAGCCCGAGTATCACAAACAGAGACATGACGGAGTCTCCGACCCCACGCTGCAACAACCTGTGTTCTGCTTCACAAGAAACCAACAGCTCGCCTCTTATTTAAAGAACCTCGGAGACGTTTGACCACAGCTGCTCGTCATCAGCTCCTTTTGAACTTCCTCTCTGAGCTCTGTCTGACTGCTGAGATCTGTTCCTGCAGAGAGAGATTTAGTTCAGCCCTTTGTCAAGGAGGCTCATTTACACCTACAAGTTCATCCAAGTAACAAAGTACAATTATTCACTTCAACGTATCCTGCAAGCTTCTTTAAAAGACTGTTTAATAAGTATCAGCACTATATTCTTTGAATGATTTATCCCCTTAAGATGAGCTACTTGTGCATGTTGCTCCATGATGATCCTGAAGGTTCTAAATGAAACCTGGAGGCTCCACATGGCTCCACATGCTGCTATCGGTGCAGCGTTAAATCTACAAACTGTGGACACAGCGAGTGGACGAGAGCCAGAGGACACCAGGACACAAAGGACCTCACGTGCACCACTTTAAAGGCACTGTTCATGTTTATGGGAGGATGTTGTAGAGCAGTGGTCCCCAAACTAAGGCCCGCGGGCCGGATACGGCCCGCCTCGACATTAGGCCCGGCCCCCTGAACAATACCAGAGGGGCATTATGATTTTTTTTTCAGTCTGGCCACGCAAATCCTAGACTAGTGAAGTAGAACGGAATAATGGAGAAAAGGTTGATTCAGAATGCAGGGTATTTAACCTGCAGCTGTCAAACGATTATTTGTTTGTTCAATGCTCTCATCTGTCAGGCGGTGGCGGTTATTATTTATTTCATTTTTTTCTGTAAAGATCCCAGAGAAGATTATTTGGTTATTATTTATTTCATTAAGTGATATTATTTATTTTCCTGACTTTTTTTCTGTGAAGATCCTGGATTATTATTATTTGGTTGTATGTGGCTTTCTGGAAAACAATAAATCTTTACATTTAGGCTCCCACTGCAATCGTCACACTTTCTGACCCCGGCCCCCTTTAAAAGTTATCTGGCCCTCACAGGAATAAGTTTGGGGACCCCTGTTGTAGAGGATGCTTTTCATCTTTGGTCCCTGGAACAAAACCTTTATTTGAGAGAATAAAAAGGACCAAACATCATTATGTCAATGATTTGTGTTCATACACTACATGAATATGAAGTGTTTGTACTGAGTGTTAGTTGATGTTTTGCTTCAGTTTAACACCTAACACACCTTTGTAGTTCAGTGCACTCACAGAGACGTCCACTTCCTCTTTAGCTCCATATTTAAAATGTTTCTGCTGAGAACAGAGAATGTGTCAAAGAAAGAGGAAGCTGCAAAAGCATCTTTCTCTTTTTGAGCAGTGTCTAATGGCAGAAATAAGTTTGAATATAAATAAAAATACAAAACAAGTTACTGACATGAATGAAAGAAGTGGATAACAGAAAGTAAAGAGTTAATATTAAGGTACGCATTTGGACACAATTTGGATTAAAAAATGTATCATCGAATATTTTTATCATTGATTTCTTTTCTTAATCACATTCGGTCTACAGTCCTGCAGGAGAGGACACTACATCAAGGTTAATCTCATTATGTGCAATGCATTGTTGCTAGAAGCAACCTTTAAAAGAGTTAAATAAATAATAATGTATGCAAAGCAGGGTTCAGCTGGTTGTCACACTTCTGTTCAGAGTTAAAGAGGGCGTAGTGAGGAGGAAGTGTCTCTGACACAGAGACACACAACCATCACTCTCACATTCACACACACCAATTAACCCCACAGAGTCTTTCAAACCGTGTAAGTATAAGTAATGTAAAGTATAGTCGATGTATGTTATTAAAAGTAAATAGAAACCTCAGTATAGAATTTAAATAATAAGTTATAGGATTGCATGTATTAGCTTCATTCATTGAAGTTTGCCAAAAAAGTCATGAGAAGTATTACATACACCAGGGGTCCTTAACCTTTTTGACCCCAGGGCCCAACTTTTTAAGTAAAAATTGTAGTATCTTGGATTGGCCGTCGCGAGTTGATGACGTCACGGACGTGCGCGGTTTGTGAGAATAATAAAAGATGGACACATACAGCGCCAACAACTTTTATTAATACGTGTTTTACCTGGACAACTAAATGTCAGTAGACGCACAAATACTACATGGTGTTAGAATAGCTTTTCCCTTCGCCCTGACAACGGAAGATGGAGAATGCAAGTGTCCCCACGCCACGGATGGATTGGGATTCGTCTAACAATCTACATCTACAATACATGGACCCTCACGGAAGATGGGAGAAAGGTACTGTTAGGAATTTAAGTAGAAGTGCACCCCTAGCGGTGAGAAGTATGTTACATGTAACAATGTTTAGTGTAGAATTGGAGTTTGTGTGATGTTAGATAGTAGATATTACATTTGTATATTAAATGAAGTAAATGTATTATAGTCAATAACAATTTATAGTCATGTAAATCATATAAATGCTGTACACATTAACATCCTGTCATGATGTAATGTTAAAACCTGGGGACGGAAGTTAATTGCCGTCCTTTATGGATCTTTCCCCAGAGAGGGTTTTGTTGGGAGTTTTTTCTCCTGTCAGGTATTAGATGAGCAACTGGATGCAAAGTGTTGCACCAGATAAACTGATAAACCAATAAGTACTGTGATCTTATATGTTGTATTGCAATTGAAGTGTACTAGTTATAGGATGAAGACAAACTATGTATACAATGTTATATTCACTCATTGAGGCATAAAGCCCAAATGTTTCTACATAGAATGCATTGGAATGTGAGGGAGAGAAGAGGCAGAGAGGGGTTTCAGATTCACACGTGGCAGTTCACACCTTGATGTGAAAAGGCTGGACCAGGAGGAGATACATTGAAGGAGCCAATGACATTCAAATACACCCAGAAGACCACCCCCCGGGAGCTTCGAATCATCGAAAGGGAAGGAGAACAGTTCGAATTTTCCTGCAGCCGCTTTGATAAGTCACCTTTGACTTGGTCGGAGAATTCTCTATTTTGCGAAATATATTACTATTCACATTGTATTTCACTTCACAGATCGTTGTGAAGTCAATCAGGTCTCTTTCGGTCGCCGGTCCCCTCTCTCTGAGTCTGATGAGGTTTGGGGCAGAATTACTTTTTGTGGATCCTGAAGAGGCCTCTTCCCGGACGTCCTTGGAGTCCCGACGGAGCTTCAAACGATCCCACTTCTGACACCAAATTGTTGTGGAAGATTTTCTCATGCAATCGGGAATCAGTTGTAAAGTCTCTTTTAAATCAAAGTTGCATTTTCCGTTTATTTCTTGCAAGGAAGAAGAGGTCTGCAACAGCTATACAGTGACAGGCAGTGGCAAGCTTCTTCTTAATGTTTGAGAGGAACACTGCTATATTTATACATTGGCAGGGTTAACACCTTGGTTTTGTTATGCTAAAGAAGAGTTTGAGACAGGCAAGGAGGTCCGAGACCTAAAGGAAAACTCAAGGTGCTTACAACAGATGTTTGATTAGATCTAGGACAATAGCCAAAGAAGTTCACACCTTCTCCTTCCTCCACGCAGCGGTGTTATGCAAAGACAAATGGGATCAAAGAGGAGAGGTGCTCTGAGATTCTTCTGCTTAGATAGTTCCCACACAGCTGGTGTCTTGGAACTTCCTCAGAATTAAAGTCACGATTGGTTTTAGACATTAATCTAATAAAACATTATGGCATCATTATATTTTGCCATTACACCAGTTTGCTAATTTGTGTAGGACAAAAACACAGTATCAATCAACAAAATACAAGCCCAAGAAAGTCCATACTGTTTCAGATAATACAGAACAGGCACCAGCGGACCTGTATATTGACACGATCATAAAAAGACATGCAAATACAGCAAGGGAACAGGCATTTGCAGAGGTGGAAATCGGAGAAGCCACAAGCTAAAGCTTTAGCACAAGCTAAAGCTCAAAATAAACACAGGTACACAGGCTAATGTAATACCAGTAAACATATTCCACAAGATGTTCGGAAGTATTGCATTAGGTCCTGTTGAGGATTAAATATAATCATGCATGCCCACGCTAGACTGCAATTACACTTGAACAATAATGTAATACTAATAATGAGTGGAGGCCGTGTATGACCCGGAGCACACCAACATGTTGATAAAAAGGCTGCACACACTCTCGTCCATACATGGGACTGGGTGACCATGGCTCACACGCAAAACAGCCTTAATATGGAGTGAACCTGTTGCTAAAGAACTACACGCACTCCCAGGGTCAGTTGTAGATAAAACAGAATATTGAGACTAACATGTCTCACACACAAAGTATCTCAAGTATGCAGTGAACTCATGAACAACAGGAGACGTGATGATCCGAGAGCCTGAAGGGATGGACGTCCCTGTGCTCCAATGGGGCTCTCCGAAGGTCATAAACAAGGAGCCGCCTCCATCATAGTGAACCAATCAAAAATGCTCTTAAAGACTATATATTCCGAGCGCACTTTGTATTAAGCGCCCTTTCATTGCTGTTGCTAGACAGATTGAAACAGGTCCGTATGACTGCAGGACTGAATACTCCTGTCACAAATAAACATTGTCATATTGCTTTGATTAAAGTCTCAAGTCTGGTCCTTGCTTTGCGTTCACGACAGTCCCTCAGACAGCAACATCTCAGGATATGGTGGACAGAAACTTGAAGTTAAAGGTGTTTGCAAGTTAGCATGCAGATACAGGCAGAAAACGGCCGTGCTAGAGTTTGACATAGTGTAAGCAGAAAATGCTCCTCCTGTTTTGGGCCTACGTGCATGTTTAGATCTGAATTTGGTCATGCTAGTGCACATGGTCGACGCACAGCCGAAAAAACACACCAGCATTACTGAAGAGTTTGCGGATGTATTTAAAGGCATTGGACTGTTTCCAGGGGAATGCACTTTTCACCCTCGGCAACACCGGTGGTGTGCCCACCGTGCCGCATCCCATATGCACTGCGCAACAGACTCAAAGAAGAGCTTGACGAAATGGAGAAAATGGATGTAATCCAAAAGGTCACTGAGCCGACTGAGTGGGTAAACACACGAATGGTGGTGGAAAAACTAAAGACAGGAAAGCTCAGGGTGTGCTTAGATCCCCGCCCCCTAAACAGCTATCCAGAGACCCCACTATCCACTTCCAACTCTAGACGATGTCACACCAAGACTAGCCGGAGCACAGTACTTCAGCGTACTAGACGCTAGATCTGGATACTGGACGATTCAACTCAGCCAAGAATAATCCATGCTGACCACCTTCAACGTCCTCCGTTTGTGATTGTGGAGCAACTCGGGATGTCTTTTTGACACAGCCGCACCGCCACGCTTACAACGCATGATGCTACAACTACAAAGGTACGATATTATCATCACACTCAAGCCTGGAAAGCAGATCCCGGTCGCAGACACGCTGTCCAGTAAGCCAATAGAGTGTCTTGATGAATCTGTAAGCGAAGGCATGGATGTACAAATCCACACAGTGATCAGCAGTGCACCAGTGAGTGATCGAAAAATGGCAGAGATCAACGCTGCCACAGCACAAGATTAGCAACTGTCAATGTTAAGACAAGTTATTCAAGCAGGATGGCCTGAATCAAACCGAAGGTGTCCTGATAATCAAAAGCTTTTTCGTAGTGCTGAGTTAGTGAATCTTTGCCCTGTTTTGCTGAAGATTTCAAGGCTAGAGGGGGAAGCAAGATGTGCCGAGCAGCCACAGTCTGAGAGGATGGGGGTTTGCTGTCTGGACTTGATTTAAAGAGTTGGGACACACACGGACAAAGAGAAGCTTCTCTGTGTGTACTGATAAGATCGGTTTCTGTCCTGGCTTAGGGGGAAAGGTCAGCAGGTTAACCAGCAGATGTGCCAGATGAGGGGGGTTGAAATTCACATCACATGATCCAACACACACACTTTATTAAGTCAGGAGTTCTGGACATTGGATGTGACCGGATCTTTAGATGCGGGGGGAGGAAGAACCTCCTTTACGCCAGCTTAGGGGCAATAGAAATCTTTCCTTCTCTGTCTCAGTGGGTTATAAAACATGATGTTCTTGCTGATGTTAGTTGGTGTGTTCTTCCGGCCTGCGGGCCTGTAGGATTGCTCCTGCCTTTGCAAATGCAGCGCTTATACTTGACCTGTGATCTGATGAATAAATCTACCAGAACGAGAGAAGTAGTTTGGCTGAATTCTTCCAGACGTCCTCATCCAGGCTTCCAATTTTTGAACACGTGCCTCTGATGCGTTCGTTCGCTCCTTCTCTAATTATCTAACAGTCCGCTTACCGTCTGAGTATTGGAACCATCGGGATGAGATATCCGAGACAAACGGAATCCTGCTCAAAGGTGAAAAGATCATTGTGCCACACTCACTCAGAGCTGAAATGTTGTCACGCATACACACTGGGCATTTGGGGATGGAAAAATCTTCAAAATAATTTGATTAATGCTTCAGCTCCTCTTTATACGAGGCACTAGGGGTATTCTGTGCATCCGATGTAAAGTCATACACAAAGGGACGTTTTTGAGAGAGGAGGTCATTATATCACCGTTAAGATTTGGACACACAGGACTGAACTCATCTCTAATCCTAATGGAGATCAGATAAGTAATATTTGCAATGAGATGTGCAACATGTTGTGCAACATGTTATCACAAAGGGCCAAAATACGACATTGACAGAAATAACTTGAAAGTTAAAATTTGCCAGCTGGGATGATTGTGGAGTGTGGAGGGTAGTGATGGCAAAGTGAAGCTTTCTGAACCAGTGAAGCTTTCCAGCCAAATGTATCGGGAAAAAGGTTCATTCATTCAATGCATCGCAAACTCTATGATGACCTCTGCTGTTGGAAGCTTGTAGTGCACGTTTCAAATAGACTACCAGTGTATTTTGGCCCAGTCTCTGTGGGTTGAACATGATTATGAAAAGTTGAACCAACAACTCATCTAATAAATACATGGATTCCTATATGAATACAACTATTGTTTTTTCAGGTTTGAATTGTGCCCTTGTTTGTGTTTTTCAATTCTCTGTATATTGGGAAGAAGTGGAACAAACACTTATTTATGTGTCTTTGTGCATGTATGTTTGTGATCATACTAGCAGAATAATTAATAGAATATATATATAGTACAGAGTTATATGTAAGCAATATAATTTAAAATACCAGCAAGTGCTTCCTACTGCATGTGCAGTTCATGCCAGTCATACCCCCAGAAATCCTGTTTCACGCCCATTTGAATCAAATCGAAGCGGTCACGTGACTGTGGGCCGGAACGAAGCTTCGGACGTCACTGATCACGTGATCAGCACCGATACATTTGCTTCGCCTTGCACTGGTTCATATTTCGACACAAGCTTCGAAGCAGGAGGGTCGGAGGTAACAACACTACCTTCAAGCAGCAATTTCAGCTTTACATGGCCGCGGTTGGAGTCGATCGTCAAGCGGAAGTAAGAAAAATAGCCCTTTTGCTAATCATTGCCGGAACGGAGGCTATTGAGATATTCAAGACCTTTGTATTTGATGAACCTGACGAGAAAGACAAGTTTGATGAGGTCCTAAAGAAATTTTATGAACACTGTCTTTCAAAGAAAAATGAAACTTATGAAAGATACGTATTTCGTTCTCATCTCCAACAGCATGGTGAGTTGTTTGATAATTATCTTACCGATCTCAAAATAAAAGCTCTGTCCTGCAACTTTGGTGATCTAAAAAACTCAATGATAAGGGATCAGATTGTGTTTGGGACAAATGAAAAGAAGCTAAGAGAAAAGCTGTTGAGGGAAGCGGATCTCACACTGGAAAGTGAAATAAAAGTATGTCAAGCTAATGAACTGGCAAAGCAACATGCTCTTATTTTTCAAGCGGCGCCATTTGACCAAGAAAACAAGTCCGTGAACGTAGTGAAAATGAAAGGACAAAAACGGTTCAAGTTCAAACAAAAAGACAAAAACAGAGACAATGATCAAACACAGTTTGACTGTAAGAAGTGTGGTGAAATGCACAGACCAAGACAATGCCCTGGATTTGGGAAAACTTGTGCAAAGTGTAAAAAGCTAAATCATTATGGGAAAATGTGTCATACAAGAAAAAAGATACACACAGTGCAGGAAGACTCCGATGACAGTGATGATTTGAGCGAGACATTTTTCATCAAAATTGTGTCTTGTGAGAAAAACAATGTGCAGCCCAAAATTGCAAGTGACACAGAGCATGCAGTACGTTCAGTAAAAGATGACAAATGGATGCACCTCTGTTAGTCAATGGGACACTAGTAACCTTCAAAATTGACACCAGAGCTAAAGCCAACTTGATCAATGAAAATGATCTGAAAGCTCTAACAGAGAAACCAAAAAGAGTTGCAGATAAATCGATGTCATTAAAAGCATGCAACAATCAGCCAATTAAAACTATGGTTGGTTGTAGGCTCAAAGTGACCACAAAAGGCAGGCAACACAACTTACAACTTACACTAGTGCCAAGTGGACACGAGTCAATCCTTGGAGACAAAGCATCTGAAGACCTTGATTATTCAAGGTATTGATCTACCAGATCAACAGTGACTACATGGAAACAGACAATCAAAGCGAAAGGCTGTCACAAAGCAAAGGTAGTACAAGTATTGTGAACAAATACGCAACTGTCTTTAAAGGACATGGTACACTACCTTCCACTTACAAAATACAGCTCAAGGAAGATGCTAAACCTGTAGTGCATGCCCCAAGGATGGTGCCAGCACCTCTTAAAGCAAGACTTAAAAAATAACTGAACAGAATGACACAGATGGGAGTCATCGAGCAAGTGGAAGAGCCCACTGACTGGGTTAATTCCATCACCTGTGTTAAAAAAAATTAACTCCCCTGAGTTACGTGTCTGCCTAGATCTTAAAGATTTGAATGAGAACATTAAAAGAGAACATTATCAGATCCCGTAGCGAGAAGAAATCCTGAGTGACATGGCTGGTGCAAAGTACTTCAGCAAATTAGATGCCTCACATGGATTTTGGCTGCTGAAACTGGACCCAGAAAGCAGCAGGTACACCACATTTAACACACCTTTTGGGCATTACTGTTTTCTGAGGCTTCCATTTGGCATTAAGTCAGCACCAGAGATCTTTCACAGAGAAATGGAGTCAATCATTGAGGGTCTGGAAGGAACACGAGTGTATATTGATGATTTAGTTGTTTGGGGAAACACGAGACAACAACATGATGAGAGACTTGAGAAGCTGTTACAGAGAGGGAAAAGGTACGGATTGAAACTAAAAAGGTGAGAAATGTCTTGTCAGTGTGACAGAAATGACATACTTAGGGGACAAGCTCACAGCAAACGGCGTGCTACCAGACAAAACAAAAGTGCAAGCCATACTGAATATGCTGGCTCCAACAGATAAAAAAGGACTTTTGCGAGCAATGGGGATGGTTAATTTTTTGGGTAAGTTCATTCCCAACCTTTCCTCAAAAACGACATGCCTCAGAGTTGCTGCATCATGACGTTGCATTTGAGTGGACAACAAAACATGAACAAGGATGGGAAGAACCGAAGAGAACAGTGACAGCTGAAACAGTTTTAACCTTCTTTGATCCATCGAAACCAACCAAAATCTCAACTGATGCATCAAAAGACGGACTAGGAGCCGTACTGCTACAAATGAATGAAGAAAACTGGCAACTTGTAGCATATGCATCAAGAACAATGACCGAGACGGAAAAACGCTAATCTCAACGCTCGCTGAGAAGGAGACGCTGGGTGTGGAAAATGTCACACTTATGTTTATGGACTGCCCACATTCACAGCAGAAACTGATCATAAACCACTTGTAGGAGCCATATTCATTTGGTATTATTTAATTTAATTTGGCTCTGTGCCACTAGGGGGCTGTATGTGCTTTGTGGCTCAGCTGACCTCGGATCTGCCCAGGTAGGCCATTTAACCTGCAGGAATCCCAGACACAGGTGTTGCTAATTTGGGAAGCAAACAGTTTTCGACTGTGCCAGTGTGCGTGTGTGCCTTTGTGGTGAGCAATGCGGTTTGTTATTATGGGTAAATGTATTATGAGCAAAAGTTTGCTTCTGTATGATATGTGGATGTAAAATAAACATGCAAAATAATTGTAACAATCAAAGAACTCTCCGTTTTGCTGTGTTCGAGCGCACCGGGCGCACGTCTAAACCTATCCGCCGTATTAGCAACCAGTACTAGACTTCGTTTAGGACTTCGTCAGTACACCACTCATATCAATACGTAAAAAGAATCTCAATGACATGTCACCCAGAATACAACGCATGATGATGACATTGCAGCGCTATGACTTTGACCTAATATACATGCCAGGTAAATACAAAGTGCTTGCTGTCATACAAAGCACCAGAACTCAACAGTGGCACAGCTGAGGACACCGAAACAGGAGATGCTGAAACACACATCAACATGGTCACTGTCTCACTGCCTGTGTCAGACACTATGCTGCAGCAGATAGCTACAGAGACAGCAAAAGACCCTATGCTTCACAAAGTGTCCCAGTGTAAACAACGGCTAGTCGAAAGGAGTTAGCCCACAGATTGTCCCGGTGCGGACAGAGCTGTGTGTGTCAAAAGGACTTCTGCTGAGAAAGAACAGGATTGTTATCCCACAGGCCATGCGAAAGGACATGCTTCAGCGTCTTCATGAAGGACACCTGGGCGTGGAAAAATATAAGAGAATAGCATGTGAAACAATCTACTGGCCAGGTATCAACAAAGACATAGAGGAAATTATGTGAAAAATGTGACATCTGCCTCAGACACCACTACAAACAAGTCAAGCAGCCAATGCTGATGGCCGACCTTCCCACTGCTCATTGGCAAAAGGTGGGCACATATTTATTTCATCTGTATGGCAAGGACTATCTTCTTGTTATAGACTATTACTCAAACTACCCTGAGATTGCGCGACTCTCCAGCACCACCGCACAGTCTGTTATACTGCACATTAAAGGGTTCTTTGCCAGACACAATTCAATTTTCAATTTATTTTATTTTGTATAGCCCAAAATCGCAAATTTGCCTCAGAGGGCTTTACAGTCTGTACACATGCAACATCCTCTGTCCCCAAACCCTCACATCGGCACAGGAACAACTCCCCAAAATATGAAAAAACCCTTCAATGGGGAAAAAAGGGAAGAAACCTTAGGTAGATCGTCAGAGGAGGGATCCCTCTCCCGGGATGGACAGACTGCAATGGATGTCATGTGTACAGAATCAACAATGTAAAAGATGTACAATACATTCAATTCCTCTAACAGAAATGATACAAGTAATTGCAAGTAGCAGAACAAGTGTACAGCAGGACCACTGCAGGGACAACCACCATCAGATAGAACCACCATCCACAGAGGCTTCTGTGGGGAGGGAGAGCAGAAAGATGTTGGTTTATGATGACAGTAATATGAATCCTATTTAAAGTAATGATGATGGCAGCAGCAGGTGTCAGCAGAGCCATGAGCCAGGAGTCAGAACCGGGGTCCGCACGAAACTATGATCCACGGAGACCTGCTAGGCGAGAAAGCACAAAAAACTCCTGGAAAGAAGCTGAATTAGTGATGTACATTAATAAAACATGGATGATTGTGGGAGGAGAGAGTGAGAGAGTGAGAGAGGGGTTCGGTGTGTCCTAAGAAGTCCCCCGGCAGTCTAAGCCTAGAGCAGCTTAACTAAGGGCTGGTCCAGGCTAACCTGAGCCAGCCCTAACTATAAGCAATATCAAAGAGGAACGTTTTAAGCTTTATCTTAAATGAACTGACCGAGTCCGCCCCCCGGACTGAAAGTGGAAGCTGGTTCCACAAAAGAGGAGCTTGATAACTGAAGGCTCTGGCCCCCATCCTACTTTTTAAAACTCTAGGAACCACAAGTAGCCTAGCATCTACGGAGCGCAGATGCCTTGTAGGGCAATACGGTCTAACAAGCTCTTTAAGATAAGACGGTGCCTCACCAGTTAGTGCTTTGTAGGTGAGGAGAAGTACGTTAAATTCTATTCTTGATTTAACAGGAAGCCAGTGCAGAGAAGTTAATACAGGAGTTATATGATCCCATTTCTTACTTCTTGTTAATACACGTGCTGCAGCATTCTGAATCAGCTGGAGAGGTTTAAGCGATTTACAAGAGCAGCCTGATAACAAAGAATTACAGTAATCCAGTCTAGAAGTAACAAATGCATGAACTAGTTTTTCTGCATCACTTTGAGACAGGAAGTTCCTGATTTTCGATATATTACGTAGATGAAAAAAGGCAGTCCTTGAAGTCTTCTTTATATGAGAGTTGAAGGACATATCCTGGTCGAAGAGAACTCCAAGATTTTTGACGGTGCTGTTGGATACCAGAGCAATTCCATCCATAGAGACTGTATCACGTGACAGCTGACTTCGAAGGCGCTCTGGGCCTATCATGATAACTTCCGTTTTTTCCGAGTTTAACATCAGGAAGTTGCAGGTCATCCAAGTTTTGATGTCTCCAAGACAATCCTGAAGTCTAACAAGCTGGTTGGTGTCTTCTGGCTTGATCGATAGATACAGTTGAGTATCGTCTGCATAACAATGGAAGTTTATGCGGTGTTTTCTGATAACGTCGCCCAAAGGAAGCATATACAGGGTAAATAGAATCGGTCCAAGCACAGAACCTTGTGGGACTCCGTGACCAACATTCGTGGTCCTTGATGATTCACCGTTCACAAACACAAACTGGGATCGATCCAATAAATAAGATTTAAACCAGCTGAGTGCAGTTCCTTTGATGCCAATCAAGTGTTCCAGTCTCTGCAGCAGGATACGGTGATCGATGGTGTCAAATGCAGCACTGAGGTCCAGCAATACAAGAAAAGAGACAAGTCCTTGGTCCGATGCAAGTAGAAGATCATTTGTAATTTCACCAGTGCCGTTTCTGTGCTGTGATGCACTCGAAATCCTGACTGGAAATCCTCGAACAAAGCATTGTTTTGTAGAAAGTCACATAATTGATTTGTGACAGATTTCTCAAAGATCTTAGCGAGGAAGGGAAGATTAGAGATGGGTCTGTAGTTAGCCAACACCTCTGGAGCTAGAGTAGGTTTCTTAAGAAGAGGTTTAATTACAGCTACCTTGAAGGACTGTGGTACATGTCATATCAACAAAGACAGATTCATAATATCCAGTAGGGATGTGCTAATTAACGGAAAAACTTCCTTAAGCAGCTTAGTTGGAATCGGATCCAGGAGACAAGTGGAAGAGTTGGATTTCAAGATTGTAGAAGTCAGTTGATCAAGGTTGATGGAAGAGAAACCATTCAAGTAGGTATCAGGGCCCACGGCTGCATCCAAGGATCCTACATCCGAGGACGGGTCGGCTCCGGTTGGGGGCAGGAGACCATCAATTTTCTCTTTGATAGTCTGAATTTTATTATTGAAGAAGTTCATAAAGTCGTTACTACTGAGGTCCACAGGAATACACGGCTCGACGGCGCTGTGACTCTCTGTCAGTCTGGCTACAGTGCTGAAGAGAAACCTGGAGTTGTTTTTATTTTTCTCGATTAATGATGAGTAATAAGATGCTCTTGCGTTACAGAGAGCCTTCTTGTATGTTTTAACACTGTCTTGCCAAGTTAGCCTAGATCCTTCTGATTTGGTGGAACGCCATAACCGCTTAAGTTTCCGCACAGTTTTCTTTAAGTTCCGGGTTTGAGAGTTATACCAAGGAGCGAACTTCCTTCTTGTTGCCATTCTTCTTTTGAGGGGAGCAATACCGTCCAGTGCCATTCTCAAAGAGCCTGTGGCAGTATCGACAAGATGGTCAATTTGTGACGGACTGAAGTTTTCACAGGAGTCTTCTGATATCTTGAGAATTTAGGGGCATAAGGATTACTCCCGTGAGGACAGCGTTCGGGGATCCCGGGGTGCTCCCTACCAGCCGGGTCCAGCAGAGAGGTGAAAGCAGATGAGCTGCCGGGGGCGCGCGCCGGTCGGGCACTCTGTGGAAAGGCACAGTCACAAATACGCGGACGGTGAAGGTGCAGGGCAAGACAGGACGAGACGAGTGCTGACGCGTGTGTCTACATTCATGGAATAATCCGACAACAAGACGAGACTAGAGGGAGGGAATAAGAAGCAGGCAAAATCAGGTGGAAGTGGTTTCAGGTGAGACAATGATGAGGACGAGAGGGGAATCAGCTGTGAGGGGTAATGAGGGGAGAGAGAGAGCAAGGGCAGGGGGTGTTTGCCTGAGAGTGCCACAAGAGGGAGACAGGGGACGAAGAGGGAAGAGGAAGCCAGGGGCATGACAGTACCCCCCTCTCAATGAGCGCCCCCAGGCGCTCCTTGAGACAGTTGGCGAGTCCGGAGGAAGTCATCGATGAGTGCGGGATGGACGTCCCGGGAGGGGGTCCAACTCCTCTCCTCTGGGCCGTACCCCTCCCAGTCGATGAGATATTGATGGCCGCGACCCCGGCGGCGCATATCAAGAATACGGCGAACCCTGTAGGCAGGAGCATCTTCGACAAGACTAGGCGATCGAACAGGACGAGGGGGGGGGCGAATGGCGGGCTTGATACAGGAGACATGAAACACAGGGTGGACACGGCGGAACTTAGGCGGGAGGCGAAGCTTCACCGCGACTGGGTTAATGATCTCAGTGATACGGAACGGTCCTATGAAGCGGTTCGATAGTTTCCGTGACTCCGACCGGAGGGGTAAGTTAGAGGTGGATAACCAAACCCTCTGGCCGCGTGCGTAACGCGGGCTCTTAATTCTGCGTCGGTTGGCCGCGGCTGACATGCGTCTACCTGCTCGACAAAGGGCTGATCGCACTCTCTTCCAGGTGCGTTTGCAACGGCTGATAAAGGCCTGCGCGGACGGAACGTTGGAATCTGAGTCTTGGGACGTAAACAGCGGAGGTTGGTAGCCAAGGCAGCAGTGGAAGGGCGAGAGACCGGTACCCGCGGTGGGAAGAGAGTTGTGGGCGTATTCGGCCCAGGATAGTTGTTGCGACCATGACGAGGGGTTCTGATGGGTGAGGCTGCGAAGGATGCGGGCGACGATCTGATTGGTGCGCTCAGCCTGGCCGTTAGTCTGGGGGTGGAACCCGGACGACAGACTAGCGGATGCCCCAATAAGGCGGCAGAACTCCTTCCAGAATTGGGAAGAGAACTGGGGACCCCTATCCGAAACGATATCAGTGGGCAGACCGTGTAACCTAAAAACATTATCAACCACGATCTGGGCGGTCTCCTTGGCGGAGGGGAGTTTAGCGAGCGGAACGAAATGGGCTGACTTAGAGAAGCGATCGACCACAGTAAGGATTACGGTGTTGCCTGCCGAGGGCGGAAGCCCGGTGATAAAGTCGAGAGCTAAATGGGACCAAGGGCGGGTGGGGATGGGTAACGGACGGAGCAGGCCGGCTGGGGGGGAATTGCCGGCCTTGGTCTGCGCGCACGTGGCACAGGAGGCAGTAAACCGACGTGTATCTTGTTCCATGGAGGGCCACCAGAAACGCTGACGAACTACCGCGAGGGTGCCCCGAACGCCGGGGTGGGCAGCTAATTTAGAGCAGTGTCCCCACTGTAGGACCGCCCGGCGCGTTGACACGGGGACAAACAGGAGTCCCTTAGGGCAGTTCTGGGGGGCTACGGTTCGCGAAAGGGCACGCTTAACCAGCTTCTCAATGCCCCAGACGACCATGCCGACCACACGACCCGGGGGGACAATCTCCTCCGGAGTGTTCGGGGGGGAGGAGTCAAAAAGACGAGACAGCGCGTCCGGCTTGATGTTCTTAGACCCCGGGCGATACGAGATGGTGAAGTTAAAACGCGTAAAGAACAGAGCCCAGCGGGCTTGGCGCGCGTTGAGTCTCTTGGCTTTCCGGATGTACTCTAAGTTTCGATGGTCCGTCCATACGATAAAGGGTACGTGGGCTCCCTCCAGCCATTGTCGCCACTCGCCTAATGCCAGACGGATGGCAAGTAGTTCGCGGTTTCCGACGTCGTAATTACGCTCAGCGGGGGATAGGCGGTGGGAAAAAAACGCGCAGGGGTGTATCTTACCATCAGTAACGGAGCGCTGGGAAAGTATAGCCCCGACACCCACCTCTGACGCGTCGACCTCCACTATAAACTGCTTGGTGCAGTCAGGAGTGAGGAGGATGGGCGCGGTAGTGAAAAGGCCCCTAAGGACGTCAAACGCCTTCTGCGCGGGCTCTGACCACCTGAAACGGGACTTGACTGAGGTTAGCACGGTGAGGGGTGCGGCGACTTGGCTGAAGCCTCTTATAAAGCGGCGGTAAAAGTTGGCAAACCCGAGAAAACGTTGTAGCGCGACACGGGAGTCTGGTACGGGCCAGTCAGCGACGGCTTGAACCTTGGCCGGGTCCATACTGATCCCCTCGGCCGAGATGACCGAACCCAGAAACGTGACGGAGGAGGCGTGGAAAGAACATTTCTCGGCTTTGACATAGAGTCTGTTCTCTAGAAGGCGCTGGAGAACACGACGAACCTGTTGGACGTGCACCTGGAGCGATGGTGAAAAGATAAAAATGTCGTCGAGGTAGACAAAGACGAAGATGTTAAGCATGTCCCGCAGGACGTCATTGATTAGAGCTTGAAAAACCGCGGGGGCGTTTACTAAGCCGAAAGGGAGCACCCGGTATTCGAAATGTCCGAGGGGGGTGTTAAACGCAGTCTTCCACTCGTCCCCCTCCCTTATACGCACAAGGTGGTAGGCGTTGCGTAAATCAAGCTTGGTGAAAAATCTAGCTCCCTGCAAGACCTCAAACGCAGACGACATCAGTGGCAGGGGGTAACGGTTCTTGACAGTGATGTCGTTTAGGCCTCGATAGTCTATGCAGGGACGCAGCGAGCCGTCCTTCTTCTTAACAAAGAAGAAACCGGCCCCTGCCGGGGACGCGGAGGGAACGATGGTGCCGGCGTCGAGAGAGTCGGACAGGTACCTCTCTAGCGCTTCGCGTTCGGGAGCGGATAAGGAGTATAGTCTACCCCGCGGGGGCGTTGTGCCCGGGAGAAGGTCTATACTACAGTCATACCGGCGGTGAGGGGGGAGAGAAGTGGCCCGGGAACGGCTGAACACCTCCCGCAAGTCATGATACTCCTCCGGTACTCCTGACAGATCACCTGGCTCCTCCTGAAAAACAGTAGCAGAAGAGACAGGGGGCACGGCAGAGGACAGACAATCAACATGACACGACAGTTTCCACGAGATTACAGAGCCGTTAGCCCAGTTAATCTGGGGGTTATGAAGGACTAGCCATGGGTGGCCTAATACCACCGGAGTATAGGGGGAACGGAAAATCAGGAAGTCTATAGTCTCTCTATGATTTCCTGAAACAGTGAGAGTGAGTGGTAGGGTCTTTCTCTGCACCATGGGAAGGGAGCTACCATCAAGAGCGAACAGGGGGGTGGGGTCATGCAGGTCTGCGAGGGGAATACCTTGTTCTAGAGCCCAAGTCTCGTCAATGAAGTTCCCCTCTGCTCCTGAGTCAACCAATGCGGCGCAGGAGGCAGATGATCCCAGCCACTGGAGATGTACTGGAAGAGAGGTGCAGGACTTAGAAGGAGAGGACCCGGATGTAGCGCTTGTCAGCAACCCTCCGCCTACTGACGAGCGGTGGCTTTTACTGGGCACTTTGAGGCAAAATGGCCAGCCGCAGCACAGTACATGCACAGGCGGTTCATAATCCTGCGCTGTCGTTCTTGTGGAGATATACGGAGCCCCCCCAGCTGCATTGGCTCAGGATCAGCAGGAGATGGTTGCGGAGGGGGTGCTGCCGCAGAGGCCGGAAGTGGCGGAAGGTCCATCCTGCGGGTCCTCCGTCGTGTTTCGAAACGCCTCTCTATGCGGAGAGCCAAATCGACGAGGGCATCGAGGGCATCGGGGACCTCACGGGCAAGGATCTCATCCTTGAGCTCAGGGTTAAGACCCTCGAGGAAACGGGCGACGAGGGCCGTCTCGTTCCAACCACTAGTGGTGGCCAGGGTGCGGAATTCAATAATTCAATTCAATTCATTTTATTTTGTATAGCCCAAAATCGCAAATTACAAATTTGCCTCAGAGGGCTTTACAGTCTGTACACATGCAACATCCTCTGTCCCGAAACCCTCACATCGGCACAGGAAAAACTCCCCAAAATATGAAAAAACCCTTCAATGGGGAAAAAAGGGAAGAAACCTTAGGGAGAACGTCAGAGGAGGGATCCCTCTCCCGGGATGGACAGACTGCAATGGATGTCATGTGTACAGAATCAACAATGTAAAAGATGTACAATACATTCAATTTCTCTAACTGAAATGATACAAGTAATTGCAAGTAGCAGAAGAGGTGTACGGCAGGACCACTGCAGGGACAACCTCCATCAGATCGAACCACCATCCACAGAGGCTTCTGTGGGGAGGGAGAGCAGAAAGATGTTGGTTTTTGATGACAGTAATATGAATCATATTTAAAGTAATGATGATGGCAGCAGCAGGTGTCAGCAGAGCCATGAGCCAGGAGTCAGAACCGGGGTCCGCACGAAACTATGATCCACGGAGACCTGCTAGGCGAGAAAGCACAAAAAACTCCCGGAAAGAAGCTTAATTAGTGATGTACATTAATAAAGCATGGATGATTGTGGGAGGAGAGAGTGAGAGTGAGAGAGGGGCTCGGTGTGTCCTAAGAAGTCCCCCGGCAGTCTAAGCCTAGAGCAGCTTAACTAAGGGCTGGTCCAGGCTAACCTGAGCCAGCCCTAACTATAAGCAATATCAAAGAGGAACGTTTTAAGCTTTATCTTAAATGAACTGACCGAGTCTGCCCCCCGGACTGAAAGTGGAAGCTGGTTCCACAAAAGAGGAGCTTGATAACTGAAGGCTCTGGCCCCCATCCTACTTTTTAAAACTCTAGGAACCACAAGTAGCCCAGCATCTATGGAGCGTAGATGCCTTGTAGGACAATACGGTGTAACAAGCTCTTTAAGATAAGACGGTGCCTCACCAGCAAGTGCCTTGTAGGTGAGGAGAAGTACCTTAAATTCTATTCTTGATTTAACAGGAAGCCAGTGCAGAGAAGTTAATACAGGAGTTATATGATCCCATTTCTTAATAGAGAAGTCCGTGACAGATCTTCCTCCTTGGCGCAGCGTCGATAGGAGGCGGGATGCTTCATCTCCGTGTGCAGACCGGTCGAAAACTCTGATCATCTCTCCCTTGAAGAGGGAAAACTCAGACATGCAGTCTGCCTCTACCTCCCAGTTAGCCACCGCCCACTCTCTTGCGCGCCCGTCGAGAAGGGAAATAACGTAGGCCACTCTGGACCTCTCCCTGGCATAAGTGGACGGCTGGAGAGAAAAAACAACCTCGCATTGGGTGAGGAAAGCTCGACACTGTTTTGGCTCACCCGAGTAGCAAGGCGGGTTGTTAATTCGCGGCTCAGATGAGGTGCGCGCCCCGGTCGACCCAGTAGCCTCGAGGCGATGGAGGTGGAACTGCTGGGTGAGGTCCAAGATCTGGGCGGTCAGGGAGTCTATGGTCCGTCTCGCGGAAGATAGGTCCTCTTCGTGTTTGCCCAAGAGGGCTCCCTGAAGTTCGACGGCCTGGTGGAGAGGATTGCCACTCGCCTGGTCCATCTTCTGGTCGGATTATTCTGTTATGATGGAATGATGGGAAACCAGGAGCGAGATGCAGTAGAGAGTCTTTTAATGGTCAAAAGGAAAAACAGTCCTCAATAACGAATAAACTCAAAGTCCTCTGGCGTTGGCCGGAAACATAACAAAAGCAGACAGGGGAAATCAGGAATTTAGGGGCATAAGGATTACTCCCGTGAGGACAGCGTTCGGGGATCCCGGGGTGCTCCCTACCAGCCGGGTCCAGCAGAGAGGTGAAAGCAGATGAGCTGCCGGGGGCGCGCGCCGGTCGGGCACTCTGTGGAAAGGCACAGTCACAAATACGCGGACGGTGAAGGTGCAGGGCAAGACAGGACGAGACGAGTGCTGACGCGTGTGTCTACATTCATGGAATAATCCGACAACAAGACGAGACTAGAGGGAGGGAATAAGAAGCAGGCAAAATCAGGTGGAAGTGGTTTCAGGTGAGACAATGATGAGGACGAGAGGGGAATCAGCTGTGAGGGGTAATGAGGGGAGAGAGAGAGCAAGGGCAGGGGGTGTTTGCCTGAGAGTGCCACAAGAGGGAGACAGGGGACGAAGAGGGAAGAGGAAGCCAGGGGCATGACATGTACACTATTACAAAGAGAACCGGCTGGATTATTTTCCAGGTTGGTCGTGAACGACTGAAAGTCGACTTTCAAATGAGTTATAATCCAGTTTAGGTCCTAACCCTAAGGTTTGTTAAAACCTAAGAGTCCGAAGACTCCTAACACCTGTAAGAGTGTCACAATGTGTGGTATGACTGTGGAGAGTTTAAAGAGTTTGCGAAGCCCATTGTACCCACAAGCCAATGGCCAGGCTGAAAAGGGAGTACAAATTCTTAAGAGATTTCTGAAGAAAGCCAAGGACGGTAAGACTGATCCTCACCTCGCTTTACTAAGCTACAGAGCTGCACCTCAGTGTCCCCTGCTGAGCTACTGATGTGTCGTCAGCTGCACCACTCTACCGCAATTGCAACAAGGACGAGACAATGACAACTGGAGTAATAAGAAAAAGAGACTCAAAATTAGACATAAAATGGCCTATGACAGAGCTACAAAAAGTCTGGAACCTCTTTCTGAAAAGGACACTGTGAGAATCGAGGGACCTAATGGCTGGGACAGAAGAGCGACCGTGCTCAGTGAAGTTGGACCGAGATCTTACGTCGTGGAAACAGAGGATGGGCATAAAGTGAGGAGAAACAGGAGGAGCCTGTTAAAGAGTCATGAGGACATGGACAAACACGGTGAGGTTAAACCAGAAAAAGAAAGTGATGCACCAAATGCACACCAAGCTGAGCCTCATACCACAGCCTCGCAAATGACTGAACCAATCAGAAGGTCTACTAGACCTAGAAAACCACCTGAGAGATTGAAAAAGTATGATGTTTTACAGTGTTGTTTAAAGTAGAATGCCATGTTATGGTTATTTCTTTATGAGGTACTTGTATTGTGCAACATGTTGACCCTTTGCATTTTCATAAGGTGTTATTGCAATCAAACCTTTGTTTAATCACTTTGGAAAGGAGATGTAATGAGAGGCATTCTATTCAGTAACCACAAGGTGGCAGTATAGCCTTTCCCTACTGTGTGATGCTATATGTGAGGAATAGAAGAACAACCACAGGACGTGGTTGGGGACCATGTGGGGAGTTCTATCAAATAAAGATAAGTTGCAGCTCACAGAAGCTAGCAGCACAAATGTTTATGCGTGACTTCTTGATATACAGAAGGCTGAACATTACATTGAGTTTTTGTGATTTTATTGGGGCAAATTTTTCAACTGAATTAGATAAGTGTCTGGTCCATAAATTCCTTTACGGAATTTTCACTCTTTTGTGAGGCAACAAGCAAATGCTTCTTGATTTCTTCTGTTGCTACTCTTCCAGAAGACACACATGTTATATATATTTTTCATAAATAGTTTTCTATGGTTGATTGTTGTTTTCATTTGTGGATAAATGAATGAAAGAACAAACAAATGCTCATTGGTATAAGTACAATTTCTGCCTTTTCGTGATACAAGGAATGAGGTTTATTTGTCACCTACATAGAAATACTAACGTAAAGCATGTAGTGAAATTTCGTTTGGTGTTAAGCTTTTAATGTGTGAATGTGAAGAAAGAAAGAAAACATTTTTCATAAATAGCAAGGTGTATTTCAAACTTGTTTGAATATTGTCATAGAGATTGCGATGCATTGAATGAATGAACCTTTTTCTGATACAATTGGTTGGAAAGCTTCACTGGTTCACAAAGCTTCACTTAACAATTGTTACACCGAAATATGTGACCCATCAGGAACTGTGACCGCAGAGGGCGCTGTTTCACATCGTCTGCTCGTGCGTGCTTAACAATGGAGGGCGAAGAAGAGCGCCTCCATTTCGGTGTAACACCAGCAGCACGGTGATCACTTTAACGGACCTCCATCACTTCCCGTCTCACCGGGAGAACCGCGACGCACAATCCGCCAGAGAAGCGTCCTCAAGTTGACCAGGATCGACGCGGATAAAACCCTTTTTTTCTTCAATAGAGTCCTTCACACTTTTCTTTTGGGTTCTTTTTTGTTTCCGTTTCTTTTCTCCGGAGAAACAAGAAGTGAATCGTTCTTCACTTCCTGGTTTCATCGCCTCGCTTCCATTTTGCAGAATGAGGTCGTGCTTCGTGCTTCTCTTTGCTTCTCTGCTGACATCATGTGAAGCACAAGGTGAGCACTTTATTATATATATTTTGGGTCAAAGCTTTCATACCGTAGCACTATTTCTCTAATAGACAGTTAGCGCACATCGTGCCACTGTGAACTCTGAGAGGAACTTCCTGTTTTAGTCGAAGCAGCTGCTCCAACTTTTGGCAGTTTTTTTTTCATAATTTGCCAATATATATTTATTTGACAACACGGCCTTTTAGAGTAATGGTGTTGATGGTTGTAATTGGTTTACTAGTAATACGCCGATAGGCTACGTGATAAAAGGCTGAAACCAGGAAGCACCCTGAAGAATGCAAATTGTAAATCTTGATAAGATGCGTTGTGTAACTAACCTCATTTGTACGTATTGGTGAATGTTTTGCTTTTGTAGCATGTTTTTGGTTGATTTCTTGGTTTCGTTGGGCATTTCCGGTTACTTGTTAGAGGGTCCAAGTGAAAGCATTAGAGTCGTTATGCCCAAAAAAGTCTGTAGGGGCAGCAGTCCATGCAATAATATTATAGCGTTCCGTGCCAATAAGGAGCCAGGTTTATGATGAATTGGGTTTATTCTGCTTCTCACCAACCAAACACAGGTCTTCCAACACACCCGACCCGCAACATTCGCGCCTAAAAACCCCGGAAGGGGTTGCACCCCAACCCTGGTCCAAGCAACACTAACAGTAACAGAACCATATACATTTTGGAACTTCAGACACGCTACAATATAATAAAAACACAACAGCAATCAATAAGAATTGCAAAACTAGAAACACAGCATAACACAGCATTAGACTCCTAATAGGCTGACACTCGTACTATGGACTGTATAGTATTGTATCATGTTGTCAAAATGTGAAAATATATTTGCAACAGTCGAGGCACCAGTGTCATAAAGTTGTGGCAGCCTCAACCTGCGGATAAGTCGTACTTAAACTGTATTATACGGTCATATATTGTTGAAATACTAAAAGTAACTGAAATTGCCACGACACTTCTCCCAAACAATCGCAGCACCTTCACCCTCCGTGGCACCACTGCCTTAAACTCCAGCTACCTCCACCAGCCGAGGCACCGCTCCCTTTGGTCGTGGTGATGCTCCTTTAAGTGGAGGCACGGGTCCATTTAGCTCCCTCGACCGAGTGACCGGTACCAGAACTCAAGGCACCGCTCGAGGTACCTCTCTTGACCGAGGAAACACGAGGCCACAACTCACTGCAGCACCGCAACCTGCAACAGGAAGTACCTCAGCGAGCTGCCAGTGTCACGATGTGCGCTAGACCTTCTCCCAATAGAAGTTAGTTTAGAAATACGTTGTTAACCAATCTGTGTTTCTTTGTGGTTACTAAGGATTCGTGATGTTCCTTCTTGTACTGAGCTCTGAGGCAGGAAGTTGTCTCAGTGAAAAATATCAGAGCTTTGAACTGAAAACAATGATCTGTGTCAATGTTAGTAGAAAAATATCATTGCTCTCAGCCAGTTAATATTATTTAATATTTTCCATATTTTGATCGGCAGACAGATCGTAAACACACATTAAACTTCCGTGGTCGAGGGAAAAGTCCTTTTTCAGTTTTCCTTTAAATATGTTCCATATTTTCTCCTTTTTATTCTAATGAATATTGTAACGTTCCAATAGAAGACGTGTGTGACACAGAGGAAACATTGAAGGTGCTTTTAGACACTTTGTAACCACTTGTTGAAACGGGCTGAACGCATCTTTCCCTCCAAGACAAATGTTGACCTTTACTCCTCTCAGAGTTGAACTCCTTCAGTGTTCAGTCTGTGGACGTCTTATTTTCTAAATGCATCCATGTTCAGTGTAGCTGATGCTGGGGGACATTAGTGTGCTGAGAGGGAGGGAAAGAGGACAAAGGGACACAAAGACCCTGTTTTTCACAATGGAAATACTTTGTCACGTCAAGAAGAAGAACTTTGGGCACCAACTTGGTCTCAGTGGGTTTAGTTTGTGCTGTTAAGCTTCTCTGTGTCCTCAGGAAGAGACGACGTGAGACATTTTAAGAGACCTCTGTCACTTCATGTTAAGCAGTGATGAGCTGAAGGTGAACCGCTGGTTCAATGTGTGAGAAATAAAGTAAAGGGATGGAGTAACATTCAGCAATGAATGATTCATCATACGTTGTGTGTGATGTTTATTGTATCATGTGTCTACTGTTTTTACAGGAACCATTGAGACTCCTGTGTTTGTGCTGAAGGGACGTGATCTGCTCCTGAAGCTTCATGATGATCCTCCTGAGGGGGTTTTATTTGTTGAATGGAAATTCAATAAAACAGTCACTTTAGTAAGATTTGAACCTAGTGGAAAAGCAACTGTCACTGAAAGGTTTGAGTTGGGTGGGAATAAATTCTCTGTGATATTGAAGAATCTCCAAGAAGCCGACAGTGGAGTTTATTCTGCTGTAGCAGGAACATCTACAGTAGACAAACTACTAGCTGAATACAAGGTCACAGTTCAAGGTGAGTCTGTAAACATTTCACTGGTAGTTTCTGCCGCCATGTTTCATAAACTCTTCACAGAAACCTCCCCCCCCCTCAGGACCAGTGTCTCCAGTTGAACTGATCGTGGACCGAGTGGACTCCAGCAGCTCAGAGTCATGTGACCTCCATGTGACCTGCAGGACTCACCACTCTCACATCAGCAGCACTTTCAGATGTGTCGACCGGACCTGCAGTCAGGAGGGAGGAGAGCAATCAGAGGTCACGACCTCTGGGGCTTCTCTCCAGGTCTACCTGCTGAACAACGTGATCATCTGTGACCATAGAAACAAGGTTCATTGGACCCAGGACTTGATTCATGCTGAACATCTTTGTCCCTCAAAACCTGGTAAGACTGAAAGAGGAGACGACTTCCTTATAATAATGAACCCTCTGCCCCCCCTCCCCCATGAAAACACCTTATAGTGTCAACCATTAATAACTATAAAATTTGGTAGAACTAAATTCTGTTTTGATTGAATAAATAAAATGATTTCTTACTATAGATCACGTTACAAAGATGTTTTCACAATCCAAACTGCAGTCCGTCAGAAGCACATCAGGCTGTGAACATGTGACACATTCTCAGCTGTGCTGCTTCATTTAAACCAGGAAGACTCTTCTGATCTGGTTCTGATTCTGTTTTACAGATCCTCCCTCTGGCTGGATGATTGCTACTTGCATTCTCATTGCCTTCATGTTTGTGGGTCTAATTGTCTGGCTTCATCGTCAAAGGAGAAGAATCAGTAAGTCCAAGTAAACATTCCAACAAATAATCCCAACATGTGTAAAATCCTCTTTGTTTCCTCTACATAGAAACTCAATGTTTCCAAGTCCTCCAGAACTATGGACCCACCTGTTTGGTTAAATAGTCCAATATCACAAGTCCCAGTTTGCCTCAGAGCGCTGTACAATCTGTACAACACAGGACGCCTTTTACTGCATCACATGAGCAAATAATATACATGTGATTTATTACCAAAAGGTGCTTTTTATCACACTGGGATTGTCATGATTTGCTGTTTTGATTCAAGCTCCAAGAGTCACAAACATCCATCACATCAACATGTGCTTCTGTTTGAGGGTGGAGTAAATTAGACACCACCCAAAAGATGGACTCACTTTATCTGCAGCTCAAGTAAAGTAAATGTACAACAGTTCAAGTCTTTAAAGTGATGTTGTTTTCTTCTTCTATCACTGACCTGCAGGTGATGGAAGGAGATTAATAGAACATATTCAGAATGCCGCTCAGGTAAGCGCTATGTTTTTTTTCAACAAATTAAATGTTTTTAGAATCCAAACCTTGTATCAAGGTTGTTTCCAGGTGTCTTTGTGCTTCTACGTGCACACACCTGCTGCTTGTGCTCAGATCCTCTGGGAGGAACATTTTGCATTTGTTACGGGTCTCAGGAACGGAGCCACGAGGCGTTTATTTACACCTGCATGTGGTTTCTCTGCAGTGAGCAGGAGTCACGCCCTAAAACTACCTGTGTGCACCTGCTCCTGTGTCGATAGTTCCTCTTGAGGCAACTCCTTCCTCTTACCTCTGCTGCTCCCGTTGCCTAGCAACCGATAGCACTTAAAGCCTTAAAACCCCCAAAACGTATAAAGTACAAATGAGGAAGATAATACCTCTTATTTCATTTATTTTAGGAAGACTCGCTCGATATATTTCAGGCTGAGAAAAGAACATTTTCCGATTATTTTAAATTCAAATTAAGTCAGTTAATGTAATTCTCTAATTTATGATTACTTTCAGCTAAAAGTATTATTGCAATCTTAAAGCAGATCAGAGTCCATCAATGTTCCTCCTGCGTAAAACACAACTAAACGTAAAGTTTTAATCACACCACAAAACTAAAGGAGCAAAGCAAGTTTCTTTGTATTTATTCTGTAACGTTACTGACAGAAAGTGATATTTTAAAACTTGTCTGCCTGAGCTCACTTTGGTCCAATTCTGTTCATAATATGAAGTATAAGTTATATATAAAACTGTCACAGCGTCAACTCTAAAGTGGGACAGTTAAGTCATTAATGTGTCTTTTCACTAATGACTACAGGCGGATGCTCGACTGCGTTAACGTTTATTTTATTTTAAGTCTTGTCTGTATTTAAAAACGTGACAATGGGTAGATATTCGAGTGAATACTATTAACGTTATATTTAAAAGTGAACTGTCTGATCATCCACCTCCGTCCTGAACAAAAATTAAATCCTCGTCGGCCCCCGATGGTTTTCTACTTGTTACTTGTGTTAAAAACCTCCTTTTACACAGAGAACAAGTCCAGAGACACAGAACAAGTATCATTTGCAGTGTGAAAGTGGAACGTACTCTACATGATGTTAAAGTTCTAGCTGCTTTATTTATGGCTCATGCTGCAGTGTGATGTGCTTTCTACCCCGAGAGATTCCTCTGAACTCTTTGTGGAAAGAGCCCAAAATGGGTTTTGTAGCAGTTTATTGTATTTTAGATATTTTAGATTTTGTTAATGATCAGAAATGGTTCCCCACCAGGAAAATAGCACCTTTAAAAAGAAGCAGCAAGTAACCTTTTCTCATGTATGTGATTCATCCTGCAGAAATCAGAACTACATCGGATGTTGACCATAGCAGACGCTCCAGGTCTGTCCACCTACATCTTGATGGATCTCCACACTGGATCCCTGCAGCCAGCAGGGCGACATTTGCCTGTTGCCCCGACTGGCTGCAGGGATCCAGTGTGAAATGTGCTTCTGTTTGAGGGTGGAGTAAATTAGACACCACCCAAAAGATGGACTCACTTTATCTGCAGCTCAAGTAAAGTAAATGTACAACAGTTCAAGTCTTTAAAGGGATGTTTTTTCTTCTTCTATCACTGACCTGCAGAAATAAGAAGAGAATTTAAAGATCTTGTTCGTAAGGTTCTTCTGGTAAGCGTTACTTCATTTTTTAAACAAAATAATGAAATGTTTTTAGAATCCAAACCTTGTATCAAGGTTGTTTCCAGGTTTTCCAGGTGTCTTGGTGCTGCTACGTGCACACACCTGCTACGTGCACACACCTGCTGCTTGTGCTCAGATCCTCTGGGAGGAACCTGATGATCCATCGATCCAAACCTGGTCTCTTGTGGCCATTAGTCCTCTTCAGCTTTGTTTCTTCTGTTGTTCACGTGTTGTTTGTTTGTGTCTCAGTCCGTCATCCAGATTTTAACACTTTGCTCAACAGCAACATGTCAAAATCATAAAAACTCTTTGTACTGATATTAAATCCTACGCTGGAGTATAAAATACTGAAACAATGTGATTTAAATGAGGCCACAGGTTGGTAGTCACATGACATCTCCTACGTGGTCACGTGACCCTCCCTTTGCTTCCACGTGGTGGCTCACACCAGTTTGCCACTTTCCTCCTGAGCCGATGGTTTTCTACTTGTTACTTGTGTTAAAAACCTCCTTTTACACAGAGAACAAGTCCAGAGACACAGAACAAGTATCATTTGCAGTGTGAAAGTGGAACGTACTCTACATGATGTTAAAGTTCTAGCTGCTTTATTTATGGCTCATGCTGCAGTGTGATGTGCTTTCTACCCCGAGAGATTCCTCTGAACTCTTTGTGGAAGGAGCCCAAAATGGGTTTTGTAGCAGTTTATTTTAGAAAAACAGACTCGTTAGTTTTAATACAAAGAGGCAGAAGTATTTAAATCAGTGATTGTTAATCATCAGGAGATGACTCCTCACGAGGAAAATAGCACCTTTAAAAAGAAGCAGCAAGTAACCATTTCTCATGTATGTGATTCATCCTGCAGGAGTTCACATCAGCACCACGTCAGGATGAGAGACCAGAAGACCCCGATTCAGGTCTGTCCACCTACATCTTGATGGATCTCCACACTGGATCCCTGCAGCCAGCAGGGTGACATTTGCCTGTTGCCCCGACTGGCTGCAGGGATCCAGTGTGAAATGTGCTTCTGTTTGAGGGTGGAGTAAATTAGACACCACCCAAAAGATGGACTCACTTTATCTGCAGCTCAAGTAAAGTAAATGTACAACAGTTCAAATCTTTAAAGTGATGTTTTTTCTTCTTCTATCACTGACCTGCAGAAATAAGAAGAGAATTTAAAGATCTTGTTCGTAAGGTTCTTCTGGTAAGCGTTACTTCATTTTTTAAACAAAATAATGAACTGTTTTTAGAATCCAAACCTTGTATCAAGGTTGTTTCCAGGTTTTCCAGGTGTCTTGGTGCTGCTACGTGCACACACCTGCTACGTGCACACACCTGCTGCTTGTGCTCAGATCCTCTGGGAGGAACCTGATGATCCATCGATCCAAACCTGGTCTCTTGTGGCCATTAGTCCTCTTCAGCTTTGTTTCTTCTGTTGTGCACGTGTTGTTTGTTTGTGTCTCAGTCCGTCATCCAGATTTTAACACTTTGCTCAACAGCAACATGTCAGAATCATAAAAACTCTTTGTACTGATATTAAATCCCACGTTGGAGTATAAAATACTGAAACAATGTGATTTAAATGAGGCCACAGGTTGGTGGTCACATGACATCTCCTACGTGGTCACGTGACCTTTGCTTCCACCTGGTGGCTCACACCAGTTTGCCACTTTCCTCCTGAGCCGATGGTTTTCTACTTGTTACTTGTGTTAAAAACCTCCTTTTACACAGAGAACAAGTCCAGAGACACAGAACAAGTATCATTTGCAGTGTGAAAGTGGAACGTACTCTACATGATGTTAAAGTTCTAGCTGCTTTATTTATGGCTCATGCTGCAGTGTGATGTGCTTTCTACCCCGAGAGATTCCTCTGAACTCTTTGTGGAAGGAGCCCAAAATGGGTTTTGTAGCAGTTTATTTTAGAAAAACAGACTCGTTAGTTTTAATACAAAGAGGCAGAAGTATTTAAATCAGTGACTGTTAATCATCAGGAGATGACTCCTCACGAGGAAAATAGCACCTTTAAAAAGAAGCAGCAAGTAACCTTTTCTCATGTATGTGATTCATCCTGCAGAGAATAACATCAGCACCACGTCAGGATGAGAGCCCAGCAGACCCCGATTCAGGTCTGTCCACCTACATCTTGATGGATCTCCACACTGGATCCCTGCAGCCGGCAGGGCGACATTTGCCTGTTGCCCCGACTGGCTGCAGGGATCCAGTGTGAAATGTGCTTCTGTTTGAGGGTGGAGTAAATTAGACACCACCCAAAAGATGGACTCACTTTATCTGCAGCTCAAGTAAAGTAAATGTACAACAGTTCAAGTCTTTAAAGTGATGTTTTTTCTTCTTCTATCACTGACCTGCAGATTTAAGAAGAAGATTTGAAGATCTTGTTTCTTCAGTTATTCTGGTAAGTGTTACTTCTTTTTTTTAAACAAAATAATGAAATGTTTTTAGAATCCAAACCTTGTGTATGAGGTTGATTCCAGGTGGCTTTGTGCTACTTGCTGCTACATGAACACTATAAGAATTTATTTTTAGATTTTGGGGGGTCCCCGACAAATATTTTTAACATTAAAAAGGATTGTGACAATTATAGGTCTTTAGTGACGTTTTATATTTCTAACAATAATTAATTCATTAATTTCCTACCGCGATTGGGCAGCCAATAGCATCACAGATAGTTGTTGTGGTCTATGATGCAGACACGAAGGTTATTGTTGAACGAAGCCTCACAAAGAGTGAAATCCCTCATGAAAATGCTGTAAGTGCTTCGATTATCTTTATATCTCCAGAATAATTGCTTATTATAGTAAAATATTTGGAGTTGGTGTTCCTACATCAAAAGTTGCATAAACTAACTTAGATACCCAGTGTAACGTGACCCAGTGAGCATTTTTGGGTTGAAAAGATGTTGAATTAACGTTTATTTTTTTTCAACGTCTATTTGTAGACGTCTATAGTAGATGTCTACAAATAGACGTTGAGAAAAAAAAACTTTCACTTTTAAACCATTTTGCAACCTCTTTTCAACGTCGGGTCACAGACGTCTTTTAAACAGATAAATTGCTCGCTGGAAAAGTACAAGTTACACAGTCAGTTGTCATGACAACAGCTCTTAACAAAGGACAACACATTTGATTAATTTGTATTTATTAATATCAATATAACACTAAACACGTTTCCTATACAAAAATAAAATATATTTTGTGAAAATAAACTATAAAATTATAAGTGCAGCAACAACATGAACCAGTTAGTTTAGAATGTTGTGTTTGTAAACCATTTTTCAGAATCATTGGCACTTCATTGTTAGATTCTGTAACAAGATCTGGTTCTGAGTCACTTGAATCGTGATCGTAAACCTGAAATCAGCTTCGTCCCCTCATCGTCACTTCAATGATTCAGAATGCACAGAACACCTCAGATTCCTCTAGTCAACATGTTCATTCAAATTATTGTACGTTCAATTCCTACAACAGAGATGATTCAAATATTCAGAGTAGTACACCAGGTGTAAGACAGGACAAACTCCATCAGGTGTAACCTCCATCAGGTGTAACCTCCATCAGGTGTAACCTGTGAGGAGGGAAGAACAAAGACTTTAGGGAAAAGGAAAAATTTGTAATTTGGGTTTATGATGACATTAATAAAAAAAGTGACTAATAATAACAGCAGCAGCAGTTAGTGTGTTAGAACCCTAATTCATAAATTATTTTCTTATTACATTATAAACAAGGTAACAATTCATCTGCAACTTATTCCATCTCTGGAGTAACACTTCCAGGTACTTTACACAGTATCATACTTTACAAAGTACCCTTAAGCATGCAGTAACTTAAAGGTACAATGTTTTGGCCAGTTATTGGCCAACGTGTCATTGGAGAGAGTTTAAAACAATGATTAAATGTTACTGAGCATCACACACATTCAAAAGTAGCTTTTTCTTAGCATCACAATTCAAGATCTTAGTAATGACATCTTTTACATTTAAGATCAACGTTGATAAAGTAATAAATAAGTTGTTGTCCTGCAGGAAGCTTTGGTACCTGGTTTGATTCTTCATGTCACCTTTCATCTGATCATTTCCTAAAGAGCAACAATTTACACTTTAGACTTTTAAGGCCTCACCTGATTGGTGAGATTTAAGCTGCAGGATTCAGGAAGCTTCTGTTATATATTTTTATTCTTGAAAAAAAAAAGGGAAGAAATCAAATCTTTTTCAACTCTTACAATTTTTATAAACGGGTCATCAGGTGTCTTTACTCTTAATCTTAACTCTTTAATAACGACACACACTGATTCTTTGGTAATAAGTCACAGAACAGAGAGGGACCTTTTAATCACTAAAACACAAGACAAGTATGAAGATTTAACAAGTTCTACGTTTTCACCCATTACAAAAATACACATTGTCTGCTTGCATGTACAGTATTTACTCATCATTGTGTTTAGAAGGTTATCTATTATTGTAAAGAGGACTCATTCATTTCAATACAAAGAGGCAGAAGTATTTAAATCAGTGACTGTTAATCATCAGGAGATGACTCCTCACCAGGAAAATAGCACCTTTAAAAAGAAGCAGCAAGTAACCTTTTCTTATGTATGTGATTCATCCTGCAGAGATTAACATCAGAACCACCTCAGATGTTGAGCCCAGCAGACGCTTCAGGTCTGTCCACCTACATCTTGATGGATCTCCACACTGGATCCCTGCAGCCAGCAGGGCGACATTTGCCTGTTGCCCCGACTGGCTGCAGGGATCCAGTGTGAAATGTGCTTCTGTTTGAGGGTGGAGTAAATTAGACACCACCCAAAAGATGGACTCACTTTATCTGCAGCTCAAGTAAAGTAAATGTACAACAGTTCAAGTCTTTAAAGGACTGTTTTTTCTTCTTCTATCACTGACCTGCAGGTGTAGGAAGAAGATTTAAAGTTCTTGTTCATGAAGCTCTTCTGGTAAGTGTTACTTCTTTTTTTAACAAAATAATAAAATGTTTTTAGAATCCAAACCTCGTCCCAAGGTTGTTTCCAGGTTTTCCAGGTGTCTTGGTGCTGCTATGTGCACACACCTGCTACGTGCACACACCTGCTGCTTGTGCTCAGATCCTCTGGGAGGAACCTGATGATCCATCGATCCAAACCTGGTCTCTTGTGGCCATTAGTCCTCTTCAGCTTTGTTTCTTCTGTTGTTCACGTGTTGTTTGTTTGTGTCTCAGTCCGTCATCCAGATTTTAACACTTTGCTCAACAGCATCGATTAACCAGTCATATTTTTTTTCTACAAATAATCATAAAAAACTGCATTAAAAAGCTTTAATTTTCAACCCTTTATTATAAAACAGAACTGCAAATTCTATGGAAGTAAATCTGTGCCATCGGGGGTTGAAATAAAAAGTTGATTGAATTTCTAGCACTGAATATTTATGCATTGAAATGATGTTCCTGAATGTTTTTCAACATTAAAACACCAAAAAAAAATGTTGAAATATTCGAAATGGAGGCTACAATATTCAACCCCAAAAAATTCAACCTTGGCACACCAACATCCGGGACACTAAGGAAGAGCAATCGATTCTAGATTCAAGATCAGGAGCGTGCGTCAAGCTAAAGGAGCGAGCACCCAAAACACCTTCGGCTTTGGATTGTATCCATGTCCAATAATAACGGGACTTTAACTCTTCTTCATGTCATCAGTGTGGTTTGTGTCTGTAAGATTCCGTAATAGACAGCTGACATTTGTACATTAACAGACTGTGTTGGACATGAACTAAGCGGAAGTTAAACGAGAGCGTACAGCCGCTCACAATACGCCTCTTCTTCTAGTTTTGAATTCATTTAATGATGCTGAGATCCTTGGACAAGCTGTTAGGAGTGATTGGCGGAGTTTTGAAAACCAGGAACGCGCTTGAAGAGGCAGATGAGCCGCTGTATCGTAGTGGGGGGGGGGGGGGGATCCTTTTTCACAGCGGCACAAGCCGATCTCAGTTGGGTATTAAGTCCACATTCAAAGTCCACGTAACGTTAAATGAGTCTTCATGGCCATGGGTAAACTTTATTGAGGATCTGGCACAACACAGCGACTTGCAAGTAGCGCAGAGTCTTACATAAAGGGATGTACGTCTTAATGCGAGGCTTTAGAATTTATCTCAAAGGGATCCTGTATTTGCTCGTAAAGTCTGAAACGAGAACCCATTTTTCAGTGACTGTGTTACGTGCCTACTGGTTTTTGAACTACTGGTTTGGCTACGGGTGCGTGTTTGTTTCCCCCGGCAGGCAGGTGTTGTCTGCCTCCGTCACTTGAGTCGTCACACATTTGCAAACATATTGTGCTGAAAATGTTCAAAAAGCGATTACGATTGTATAAGTGAGCACTACGTCACTGCCACGTATGAAAAAATAAATAAAAGAACATTTATTAAAAGTCCGCCACAACCGGGATTCGAACCGTGTCGCGCAAAATAACGTTGTGCCACTAAGTGGCTGCGTTACACACTCGGCCAACCGAGTTTATAGAATTTTAGCTCATTTGTATAGTTGTAAGAGTTTTATATCGTCAGTGGTGAGCAAACGTTTTGGTTCAGGGTGAACATTATATGTTCTTTTATGTATTTCTTCATACGTTGCCACACTGACATAAAGAAGAGTTAAAGTCCTGTTATTATTGGACATGGCTACAATCCGAAGCCGAAGGTGTTTTGGGTGCTCGCTCCTTTAGCTTGACGCACGCTCCTGATCTTGAATCTAGAATCGATTGCTCGTCCTTAGTGTCCCGCATATTGGTGTGCCAAGGTTGAATTTTTTTGCGGTGTTTTAATGTTGAAAAACATTCAGATACATCATTTCAATGCATAAATATTCAGTGCTAGAAATTCAATCAACTTTTTATTTCAACCCCCGATGACAAAGATTTACTTCCATAAAATTCACATTGCAAAAATACTTTAGAAAGTACATGTTTTTTCTTGAACATAATAATTATTGATTCAAAATAAATAAAAATACAAATCATAAAATTAAACAGGATGTTTTAATGTTAGAACTTTTTCTCTACACACTCACAGACGCACACTCTTACACACAGACACACACCCCATGTTCACTTGAAGCTCATTAAATTATTACCATTGTTGTAGTGCAAGTTAAATAAATGTTTTCATCACACCTAAATACAGCAAAGTGCTATGAGATGAATTTAAAATGGCATTTGTAAATAAATGCATTAGAGGCTTCTTAGTTTAATGGATCACCGTGTCTCTTTACAGGCAACACATCAACTACCGTAAAACCCACAGTAGATGTGCACTAGACTACCGTAAAACCCACAGTAGATGTGCACTAGACTACCGTAAAACCCACAGTAGATGTGCACTAGACTACCGTAAAACCCACAGTAGATGTGCACTAGACTACCGTAAAACCCACAGTAGATGTGCACTAGACTACCGTAAAACCCACAGTAGATGTGCACTAGACTACCGTAAAACCCACAGTAGATGTGCACTAGACTGCCGTAAAACCCACAGTAGATGTGCACTAGATTACCGTAAAACCCACAGTAGATGTGCACTAGACTACCGTAAAACCCACAGTAGATGTGCACTAGACTACCGTAAAACCCACAGTAGATGTGCACTAGACTACCGTAAATGACAGCATTAAAAAGTACAAAACGTAGAAATAGATTTCTCAACAATAACCGAAAAGGGACGAAGCACAAAATATATACAAGACAACAGATTGAAAAATGAATGGTCCAAAAAAGGCGAGTAAATAAAATTGTGTCTTTAGTCTTGCTAACTGCTTCTCTGCTGTTATTAGCGAGCTAACGCTAGCTTGATCAGCTGGATGACGAGTAAACAGCAGCAGAAGAGCTGCTGGAGGCTCTTTATGTTCCTCACGTCCAAACAGGACAACGTGGTGCTCTCATGCCACGTTACGTTCATCTTTTTTATATTATCAATATTATTGAAGCCCTACAATCATAAAAACTCTTTGTACGGATATCAAATCCTACGCTGGAGTATAAAATAGTGAAACAATGTGATTTAAACGAGGCCACAGGTTGGTAGTCACATGACATCTCCTACGTGGTCACGTGACCCTCCCTTTGCTTCCACGTGGTGGCTCACACCAGTTTGCCACTTTCCTCCTGAGCCGATGGTTTTCTACTTGTTACTTGTGTTAAAAACCTCCTTTTACACAGAGAACAAGTCCAGAGACACAGAACAAGTATCATTTGCAGTGTGAAAGTGGAACGTACTCTACATGATGTTAAAGTTCTAGCTGCTTTATTTATGGCTCATGCTGCAGTGTGATGTGCTTTCTACCCCGAGAGATTCCTCTGAACTCTTTGTGGAAAGAGCCCAAAATGGGTTTTGTACCAGTTTATTGTATTTTAGAAAAACAGACTCATTAGTTTTTAATACAAAGAGGCAGAAGTATTTAAATCAGTGATTGTTAATCATCAGGAGATGACTCCTCACCAGGAAAATAGCACCTTTAAAAAGAAGCAGCAAGTAACCTTTTCTTATGTATGTGATTCATCCTGCAGAGAGCAGCACTACATCAGGTGTTTAGACCAGAAGACATCAATCCAGGTCTGTCCACCTACATCTTGATGGATCTCCACACTGGATCCCTGCAGCCAGCAGGGTGACATTTGCCTGTTGCCCCGACTGGCTGCAGGGATCCAGTGTGAAATGTGCTTCTGTTTGAGGGTGGAGTAAATTAGACACCACCCAAAAGATGGACTCACTTTATCTGCAGCTCAAGTAAAGTAAATGTACAACAGTTCAAGTCTTTAAAGGACTGTTTTTTCTTCTTCTATCACTGACCTGCAGATTTAGGAAAAAGATTTGAAAATCTTGTTTCTTCAGTTCTTCAGGTAAGTGTTACTTCTTTTTTTAAACAAAATAATGAAATGTTTTTTACAATCCAAACCTTGTGTAAGAGCCATTTTTGTTGTTGTTTGTCTGTTAGCACCACCCTAGGGAGGTGAGAGGAGGTGTTACAATTAGGCCGCAATGGCTATATAATCAGGGGGGTTACTGGGCACAGGTGTTGGGTGTTGGGTGTTGGAAGGGAAATAGTTTTTTGACCGTGAAGGTAAACAGGAACGATTGGCATTGGTATGTATATATGAAGAAGAACAAAATAAAGGACAGTAAAAGAGTGGGAGACTCATGAACATTTGTCACGCGTCAAAAACAAACCACACGAAACACCAACCAAGAGGAACTCGGTGTGTGAGGCCAAGGGCCTCTACACCTCGTGTCAAGGTTGTTTCCAGGTGTCTTGGTGCTGCTACGTGCACACACCTGCTACGTGCACACACCTGCTACGTGCACACACCTGCTGCTTGTGCTCAGATCCTCTGGGAGGAACCTGATGATCCATCGATCCAAACCTGGTCTCTTGTGGCCATTAGTCCTCTTCAGCTTTGTTTCTTCTGTTGTTCACGTGTTGTTTGTTTGTGTCTCAGTCCGTCATCCAGATTTTAACACTTTGCTCAACAGCAACATGTCAGAATCTTAAAAACTCTTTGTACAGATATTAAATCCCACGTTGGAGTATAAAATACTGAAACAATGTGATTTAAATGAGGCCACAGGTTGGTGGTCACATGACATCTCCTACGTGGTCACGTGACCTTTGCTTCCACGTGGTGGCTCACACCAGTTTGCCACTTTCCTCCTGAGCCGATGGTTTTCTACTTGTTACTTGTGTTAAAAACCTCCTTTTACACAGAGAACAAGTCCAGAGACACAGAACAAGTATCATTTGCAGTGTGAAAGTGGAACGTACTCTACATGATGTTAAAGTTCTAGCTGCTTTATTTATGGCTCATGCTGCAGTGTGATGTGCTTTCTACCCCGAGAGATTCCTCTCAACTCTTTGTGGAAAGAGACCAAAATGGGTTTTGTAGCAGTTTATTTTAGAAAAACAGACTCGTTTTAGACAAAGAGGCAGAAGTATTTAAATCAGTGACTGTTAATCATCAGGAGATGACTCCTCACGAGGAAAATAGCACCTTTAAAAAGAAGCAGCAAGTAACCTTTTCTCATGTATGTGATTCATCCTGCAGGAGTTCACATCAGCACCACGTCAGGATGAGAGCCCAGAAGACCCCGATTCAGGTCTGTCCACCTACATCTTGATGGATCTCCACACTGGATCCCTGCAGCCAGCAGGGTGACATTTGCCTGTTGCCCCGACTGGCTGCAGGGATCCAGTGTGAAATGTGCTTCTGTTTGAGGGTGGAGTAAATTAGACACCACCCAAAAGATGGACTCACTTTATCTGCAGCTCAAGTAAAGTAAATGTACAACAGTTCAAGTCTTTAAAGGACTGTTTTTTCTTCTTCTATCACTGACCTGCAGGTGTAGGAAGAAGATTTGAAGATCTTGTTTCTTCAGTTATTCTGGTAAGTGTTACTTCTTTTTTTAAACAAAATAATGAAATGTTTTTAGAATCCAAACCTTGTGTATGAGGTTGATTCCAGGTGGCTTTGTGCTACTTGCTGCTACATGAACACTATAAGAATTTATTTTTAGATTTTGGGGGGTCCCCGACAAATATTTTTAACATTAAAAAGGATTGTGACAATTATAGGTCTTTAGTGACGTTTTATATTTCTAACAATAATTAATTCATTAATTTCCTACCGCGATTGGGCAGCCAATAGCATCACAGATAGTTGTTGTGGTCTATGATGCAGACACGAAGGTTATTGTTGAACGAAGCCTCACAAAGAGTGAAATCCCTCATGAAAATGCTGTAAGTGCTTCGATTATCTTTATATCTCCAGAATAATTGCTTATTATAGTAAAATATTTGGAGTTGGTGTTCCTACATCAAAAGTTGCATAAACTAACTTAGATACCCAGTGTAACGTGACCCAGTGAGCATTTTTGGGTTGAAAAGATGTTGAATTAACGTTTATTTTTTTTCAACGTCTATTTGTAGACGTCTATAGTAGATGTCTACAAATAGACGTTGAGAAAAAAAAACTTTCACTTTTAAACCATTTTGCAACCTCTTTTCAACGTCGGGTCACAGACGTCTTTTAAACAGATAAATTGCTCGCTGGAAAAGTACAAGTTACACAGTCAGTTGTCATGACAACAGCTCTTAACAAAGGACAACACATTTGATTAATTTGTATTTATTAATATCAATATAACACTAAACACGTTTCCTATACAAAAATAAAATATATTTTGTGAAAATAAACTATAAAATTATAAGTGCAGCAACAACACGAACCAGTTAGTTTAGAATGTTGTGTTTGTAAACCATTTTTCAGAATCATTGGCACTTCATTTTCAGATTCTGTAACTAGATCTGGTTCTGAGTCACTTGAATCGTGATCGTAAACCTGAAATCAGCTTCGTCCCCTCATCGTCACTTCAATGATTCAGAATGCACAGAACACCTCAGATTCCTCTAGTCAACATGTTCATTCAAATTATTGTACGTTCAATTCCTACAACAGAGATGATTCAAATATTCAGAGTAGTACACCAGGTGTAAGACAGGACAAACTCCATCAGGTGTAACCTCCATCAGGTGTAACCTCCATCAGGTGTAACCTGTGAGGAGGGAAGAACAAAGACTTTAGGGAAAAGGAAAAATTTGTAATTTGGGTTTATGATGACATTAATAAAAAAAGTGACTAATAATAACAGCAGCAGCAGTTAGTGTGTTAGAACCCTAATTCATAAATTATTTTCTTATTACATTATAAACAAGGTAACAATTCATCTGCAACTTATTCCATCTCTGGAGTAACACTTCCAGGTACTTTACACAGTATCATACTTTACAAAGTACCCTTAAGCATGCAGTAACTTAAAGGTACAATGTTTGTTTACAGGCCTCAACTTGTTGAATTCAGCCCATGTGATCTGTGTTTAGGTCGCGTTGCTTTAAAAACATGTATTTTCAATATGAAATGGGAACAACAATAATATGATACGTGTACAGCAACAACAAACGCATTAAAAACACCAAACACACAGAAAATACTCTGCAGCGTTTACTTTTGGTCCAGTTCATGTTGAACCTCAGCGCCACTGGGAGCAGAACTCGTTCTCTTACCTCCACATGGACATAATATATCTTGGTACAAGAACATATGCACGTTTAATAAACAAATAATTAGAAAATCAAATGAATAGATAATGCAGTACGAGGGGGGGGGGTCCATTTCCTGCAGCATCTCAATCCTGTGGAAGTAATTTAAGGGGGAAAAAATGTGGACAAACTTTGAATGTGTCGCTCACAGAACATGTTACAATGTGATGGGCGGTGCCTTCAGATCATGTGACCTGCCGTTGGGATGATGGACACATGGCGTCATTCAGAGAGGAGACGCTAAAACAACATAGGGACACAAGTATCGACCCACATGCTGCGTGACTTAAAGAAAACCAGAACCCGGTTACCAGTGACGGCTAAATGACACGAGTCGGACGCTGTTCCCATTGATCCCTGCAGTGTCTCCCCCAGGTTTACTACTTCATGAGGGGGGGGGCGCTCCCTTGTTAGAATGATGGGAAACACTAAACTGGCAGCAGTCTGTTAGTAAAACCTGTTTCAGGCCCGCCACTAAAAAGCGTGCGGCCCGAATCGTTGTCCAACAGGTAAAGAAACCTGACAGGTCCTTCAATGATTAAAGAGGAAAGTTTCCCCAAATCCCAGAATTCTGCTGGTAGTTTTCAGTATTATTAAAGCTTTCTATTTATTAGTTTATGTGACCTGCTTTAATGCTGAAAGATTCTCGTCTACAAACGTTATCAGAGAGCTTAAAAACAATGATTAAATGTTACTGAGCATCACACACATTCAAAAGTAGCTTTTTCTTAGCATCACAATTCAAGATCTTAGTAATGACATCTTTTACATTTAAGATCAACGTTGATAAAGTAATAAATATGTTGTTGTCCTGCAGGAAGCTTTGGTACCTGGTTTGATTCTTCATGTCACCTTTCATCTGATAATTTCCTAAAGAGCAACGATTTACACTTTAGACTTTTAAGGCCTCACCTGATTGGTGAGATTTAAGCTGCAGGATTCAGGAAGCTTCTGTTATATATTTTTATTCTTAATGAAAAAGGGAAGAAATCAAATCTTTTTCAACTCTGACAATTTTTATAAACGGGTCATCAGGTGTCTTTACTCTTAATCTTATCTCTTTAATAACGACACACACTGATTCTTTGGTAATAAGTCACAGAACAGAGAGGGACCTTTTAATCACTAAAACACAAGACAAGTATGAAGATTTAACAAGTTCTAAGTTTTCACCCATTACAAAAACACACATTGTCTGCTTGCATGTACAGTATTTACTCATCATTCTGTTTAGAAGGTCATCTATTATTGTAAAGAGGACTCATTCATTTTAATACAAAGAGGCAGAAGTATTTAAATCAGTGACTGTTAATCATCAGGAGATGACTCCTCACCAGGAAAATAGCACCTTTAAAAAGAAGCAGCAAGTAACCTTTTCTCATGTATGTGATTCATCCTGCAGAGATCAACACCAGATCAGAAGTTGAGCCCAGCAGACGATTCAGGTCTGTCCACCTACATCTTGATGGATCTCCACACTGGATCCCTGCAGCCAGCAGGGTGACATTTGCCTGTTGCCCCGACTGGCTGCAGGGATCCAGTGTGAAATGTGCTTCTGTTTGAGGGTGGAGTAAATTAGACACCACCCAAAAGATGGACTCACTTTATCTGCAGCTCAAGTAAAGTAAATGTACAACAGTTCAAGTCTTTAAAGGACTGTTTTTTCTTCTTCTATCACTGACCTGCAGATTTAGGAAGAAGATTTGAAAATCTTGTTTCTTCAGTTCTTCAGGTAAGTGTTACTTCTTTTTTTAAACAAAATAATGAAATGTTTTTTACAATCCAAACCTTGTGTAAGAGCCATTTTTGTTGTTGTTTGTCTGTTGGCACCACCCTAGGGAGGTGAGAGGAGGTGTTACAATTAGGCCGCAATGGCTATATAATCAGGGGGGTTACTGGGCACAGGTGTTGGGTGTTGGGTGTTGGAAGGGAAATAGTTTTTTGACCGTGAAGGTAAACAGGAACGATTGGCATTGGTATGTATATATGAAGAAGAACAAAATAAAGGACAGTAAAAGAGTGGGAGACTCATGAACATTTGTCACGCGTCAAAAACAAACCACACGAAACACCAACCAAGAGGAACTCGGTGTGTGAGGCCAAGGGCCTCTACACCTCGTGTCAAGGTTGTTTCCAGGTTTTCCAGGTGTCTTGGTGCTGCTACGTGCACACACCTGCTACGTGCACACACCTGCTGCTTGTGCTCAGATCCTCTGGGAGGAACCTGATGATCCATCGATCCAAACCTGGTCTCTTGTGGCCATTAGTCCTCTTCAGCTTTGTTTCTTCTGTTGTGCACGTGTTGTTTGTTTGTGTCTCAGTCCGTCATCCAGATTTTAACACTTTGCTCAACAGCAACGTGTCAAAACCTGCAACTAACAATTATTTTGATAATTGATTTAATCGGTCATATTTCTATTCTACGATTAATTATAAAAAAACGGCATTAAAAAGCTTCAATTTTCATTCCTTTATTGTAAAACAGAACTGCAAATTCACATTGCAAAAATACTTTAGAAAGTACATGTTGTTTCTTGAACATAATAATTATTCATTAAAAAAAAATCAAAATACAAATCAGAAAATTAAATAGGATATGTTTTAATGTTAGAACTTTTTCTCTACACACACTCACAGACGCACACTTACACACAGACGCACACCCCATGTTCACTTGAAGCTCATTAAATTATTACCATCGTTGTAGTGCAAGTTAAATAAATGTATTCATCACACCTAAATACAGCAAAGTGCTATGAGATGAATTTAAAATTGCATTTGTAAATAAATGCATTAGAGGCTTCTTGGTTTAATGGATCACCGTGTGTCTCTTTACAGGCAACACATCAACTACCGTAGAACCCACAGTAGATGTGCACTAGACTACCGTAAAACCCACAGTAGATGTGCACTAGACTACCGTAAAACCCACAGTAGATGTGCACTAGACTACCGTAAAACCCACAGTAGATGTGCACTAGACTACCGTAAATGACAGCATTTTAAAAGTACAACACGTAGAAATACTGTAGATTTCTTAACAATAACCCAAAAGAGACAAACTACAAAATATATACAAGACAACAGATTGAAAAATGAATGGTCCAAAAAAGGCGAGTAAATAAAATCGTGTCTTTAGTCTTGCTAACTGCTTCTCTGCTGTTATTAGCGAGCTAACGCTAGCTTGATCAGCTGGATGACGAGTAAACAGCAGCAGAAGAGCTGCTGGAGGCTCTTTATGTTCCTCACGTCCAAACAGGACAACGTGGTGCTCTCATGCCACGTTACGTTGACCTTTCTAGTTCATTAAATGTGAAATGCTTTCACACCTTCACTCGAACAGGTGTCTTTACCTGCGTCATGTGACTCACAACAACTGCTGCTGGCTGCTCTTTCCTCTACGACGGCTCGGCCTTTTGTATTTTTTTTTTTTATTGCTCTGCGCAAATCTCTACAACTCGTTGAGTGATGTAATAATCGCACGACACAACGAATCGATCATGAAGTTTGTTGCCAACTCCTTTAATAATCATCTACACAAGTGTGATGTTGGAGTGAGATTAACAAACAATGATTAAATGTTACTAAGCTTCACACTTTTTTTTTAAGCATCACAATTGGAGATACTAATATTTTACATTTAAGGTCAATGTATAAAAAGTAAGAAATATGTTTTAACTGTGCTGAATGTGCGAAACCAATTTTTTTTATATATTATAATATTATCGATTTATTATTGAAGCCTAACAAAATCATAAAAACTCTTTGTACAGATAATAAATCCCACGTTGGTGTCTAAAATACCGCAACAATGTGATTTAAATGAGGCCACAAGTTGGTAGTCACATGACATCTCCTACGTGGTCACGTGACCTTTGCTTTCACGTGGTGGCTCACACCAGTTTGCCACTTTCCTCCTGAGCCGATGGTTTTCTACTTGTTACTTGTGTTAAAAACCTCCTTTTACACAGAGAACAAGTCCAGAGACACAGAACAAGTATCATTTGCAGTGTGAAAGTGGAACGTACTCTACATGATGTTAAAGTTCTAGCTGCTTTATTTATGGCTCATGCTGCAGTGTGACGTGCTTTCTACCCCGAGAGATTCCTCTGAACTCTTTGTGAAAAGAGCCCCAAGTGGGTTTTGTAGCAGTTTATTGTATTTTAGAAAGACCGACTCATTAGTTTCTAAGACAAAGAAGCAGAAATATTTAAATCAGTGACTGTTAATCATCAGGAGATGACTCCTCACCAGGAAAATAGCACCTTTAAAAAGAAGCAGCAAGTAACCTTTTCTCATGTATGTGATTCATCCTGCAGGAAGAACTTAAACGTCAGTTCCTCGATCATCTCAACAAGAAAAAGGCTTCGAGGGAGAAGATGGTCAGAATTTAACAATTAAATCCCAGAAGTCTGCTGGTAGTTTGCAGCCTCAAACAGACTCATTCATTTTAATACAAAGAGGCAGAAGTATTTAAATCAGTGACTGTTAATCATCAGGAGATGACTCCTCACGAGGAAAATAGCACCTTTAAAAAGAAGCAGCAAGTAACCTTTTCTCATGTATGTGATTCATCCTGCAGGCAAAACTTGCACGTCAGTTGCTGGATGAACTCAACAAGAAAGTGCCTTCGAGGGAGGAGATGGTCAGAATTTAACAATTAAATCCCAGAAGTCTGCTGGTAGTTTGCAGCCTCAAACAGACTCATTCATTTTAATACAAAGAGGCAGAAGTATTTAAATCAGTGACTGTTAATCATCAGGAGATGACTCCTCACGAGGAAAATAGCACCTTTAAAAAGAAGCAGCAAGTAACCTTTTCTCATGTATGTGATTCATCCTGCAGGAAGAACTTGAACGTCTGTTGCTGGATCATCTCACCAAGAAAGCGGCTTTGGGGGAGGAGATGGTCAGAATTTAACAATTAAATCCCAGAAGTCTGCTGGTAGTTTGCAGCCTCAAACAGACTCATTCATTTTAATACAAAGAGGCAGAAGTATTTAAATAAGTGACTGTTAATCATCAGGAGATGACTCCTCACGAGGAAAATAGCACCTTTAAAAAGAAGCAGCAAGTAACCTTTTCTCATGTATGTGATTCATCCTGCAGACAAATCTTGAACTTCAGTTGCTGGATCATCTCAACAAGAAAAAGGCTTCGGGGGAGAAGATGATGGTCAGAATTTAACAATTAAATCCCAGAAGTCTGCTGGTAGTTTGCAGCCTCAAACAGACTCATTCATTTTAATACAAAGAGACAGAAGTACCGTATTTTCGCGACTATACGGCGCACTGAATTATTAGGCGCACTTTCAATTATTGGCCAAGTTTAGAACTATTTTCATATATAGGGCACACCGGATTATAAGGCGCATAGAATAGAACAGTGTTTCTGGTCGCGGACCCGTCATGCCTTTGCATGGGAAAATACATTTTTTTTTAAAAAGGGACTTTTGGTTAATGCAGCGGAGTTTCGTTTTTTTTTCCGGCTCGTCCGTCCATGTTCTCCGTCACCGCGGCAATTAGAACGCGGAAGCACCTCCCCCCCTGTCGACACCGCTAGCGAACGCGGAAGCACTGCACCCCCCCCCCCCCCCCCCCCCCCCCTTGACCGATCGAATTGGGTTGCGGCTAGTCATTAAGGAGTAAAGGTGGGTCCCGGAGCGAGACAAGTTGAGAACCACTGGAATAGAATACTGCAGTAAAACGTTTGACTGGGGTTGCGTTCTGCATCCACTAGATCGGGCTGTGCTAAATCAAATGTTTTTAAGCGTTCTGAAAATTCTTCACTCCCATGGTAACGTTGTTCAAACGTTAATGTGGGTATTAACAATATCTCTGAACCTCCAACTTTCGTTCTCGATTAATGAAAACATTCTTGCTAAATGCTTTGGTGCATCTTGCACCGAGAGGCAGCGCTGGAACAGACGGTGGACCGTCAGCGCGATCCCGACATCCAACTACGAGCTTTAATATACTGTAGCGACTCTCGCTAATGAATCTCTGGACAATGTGCTTATCTTCTGCTTTTATTGTGGAGAAACAGGCTACTGTCGGCCGAACAAAAACACACCATCGCTCTCCAAAACAACAACAACTCCCGCGTCCCCATAGGTGGCACTAAGATGAGTGACGTAACATTGTGCGCCCTTCACTGACCATCCCAAAACTCTGTAAAGTGCAACGCCGCTCCAGAACATGAAAACACAGTCCGTTACAATACACAACCAATTGATCCATATATATGGCGCTCCGGATTACAAGGCGCACGCGTCGTTTTTTTAGAAAAAAAAGGATTTTAAGTGCACCTTATAGTCGCGAAAATACGGTATTTAAATCAGTGATTGTTAATCATCAGGAGATGACTCCTCACGAGGAAAATAGCACCTTTAAAAAGAAGCAGCGAGTAACCTTTTCTCATGTATGTGATTCTTCCTGCAGGCAGAACTTGAACTTCTGAATGTGAGACCTGCATCTCCTCCAGCTTTGTGAAACCTGACGCTGGATCGATTCAGCCAGAAAGCGGCTTTGGGCGAGAAGATTCTCTTTAACAATCAAATCCCAGAATTCTGCTGGTAGTTTGCAGCCTCATTGAAGCTTTTTATGTTTTGGTTCATGTTACCTGCTTTAATGCTGAAAGAATCTCTTCTACACAAGTGTGATGTTGGAGTGAGATTAACAAACAATGATTAAATGTTACTAAGCTTCACACTTTTTTTTTAAGCATCACAATTGGAGATACTAATATTTTACATTTAAGGTCATTGTATAAAAAGTAAGAAATATGTTTTAACTGTGCTGAATGTGCGAAACCAATTTTTTTTTGTAAATATGTTTCCATGTTGTATTTAGTCATTATACATTATGACGCTTTAACAAGTTTCCACCCAAAACCAAACCTGCTAAAAGAATAATGTACAAGTAAATACTGTACATGCAAGCAGACAAATATGCAATGTGCATTTTTTCCATTCTAAATAGGACCATATGTAGTATTATATGGTGTATTTAAGATTATTTGCTTACATATAATCTATATTATACATTCAAGAAAACATCTACCAAAACAATTTATATTGTCTTGTGTGATATTTTGTCTATAAATCAATGGATTTTCATCATTTGTTTTAAAGGTGAACTATGAAGGTTTTCTTGTAAAAAAAACACAATGTTTACCTGAAGTTTTTTTCTTGCCAAAATGCATCTTTGAGTCCACGTTCCTTCACCAGGAAATATCATGTGAATAGTAGATTACTTGACCTGATCATCAAAGTTCAACTTATAGAAATAATCATCAACGTATGAAAAAATGTATTTCCATTGCATTACAGTTTTATTATTATTGAATATGATTTTTAATAAACTTTTCTTCTCCAAACATTTTCTTTTCCTTGTAATCATGATTATTTTTAGAGACGTGACCATGTTTTAAATGTTATTTAAATATTGTGACACAAGTTAAAAGTTCTCCATCATTGATCTGAAACAATCGATGACTCATCTCCAACGAGCTCCAAACATCTCTGTGGACCCCTGGTTTGTAATCGAGTACCTGAACTGTGTGGCTCCATCGTTGCGTCTCTGACCCGACAGACCACGTGACTGCAGCTACAGCCACGGACATCCATCACGAGTCCCGTTATGAACCATCGCTCCATCCTATTTACTCCGGTCCTTCTCTTCTCATTGATCAATACGCTCTACAGCCACAAGATGGCGACATCATTACATTGTCACTGCCTTAACAAAACCCGTGACGTCATCTGTGGAGGGACAGAGGGTGAGCGAAGGACAAATGTCTTGAGACGCATGACGTCATCCTCCACTAATATGAGAATACATCTCTGCCAAACATGAGAGGAGCCAGAATCCACAGGACGACTGCTTCAAATAAGGGGACCAAATGGAAGTGATTGGTGGATGAAGAGGGGGGGGGGGGTGAAGGTTATTCCAGACATTATTCCTCAATGAGAGCAGAAGGAAAGAGGAGATGATGATCACTGTTACGCACTAAAGAGGAGACACTGTCTTCTGTCCTGGTCTTTTTGTCCCAAGATGTCTGTTGTTTCTTTCTCTCTTTGTCCTCATTTTCTCCCCCTGTCACCCAGAGGAGAGAAGGACTGAGGAGGTCAGTGGTGAGGAGGAGAAATGAGACAAAGATGAATAAGATGGTTGTAGAGAAGTCTGGAAAGGGTTCATTTGAGGAGATGGTGAAAGGGTGAATTTTAGAGGAGGAGAGGATGACAAAGGTTGCTGTGATTTGAGAAGAACTGACAGCAGGAAGGAGAGGAGAACATGAGAGTAGAGAGAAGAGAAGATGTGAAAGGAGGAAGGAGAAGAGGAAACAGAATGAGAAAAGAGTGAAAGGAGAGGAGGACATGAAGAGAGAAAAGGAGGAGTAAGGAGAGAAGGATGGAAGGAAGGTAAAAGAAGAACTGAGGACAAAGAGTAGAACAGTGAAAGGAAATCAAAGAAGAAAAGTGGACAGGGAGGAGGAGGTGAGGGAAGGGGAGAGGATTTGAGATGTGAGGAGGAGAGAAGCAGAGAGGAGAAGAAGGAAATAAAACAGAAGAAAGGAACAAGAGACAGAACTTAGGTGAATGAGGGAGAAAAAAGGTGAGAGAGGTCAGAGGTGAGGAAAGAGGAAATAGACGACTGTAGAGGATGTGAAAGGAGGACACAGAAGAGGGAGCGAGAGATGGAGAGGAGATGAAGGGAGATGGAAGGAGATATGATGCAACAGGTGAGGAGAGAAGTAGAGGAGGAAAAGTGACTGCATGGCTGAGGAGAAGACACAAGGAGAGGAGAGGAGGAGACATAGGAGGAGAGAAGGAGGAGAGGGCAAGAGAGAGGATGGAAGAGACAAGGAGAGGACAGATGATAGAGGTCTAAGGAGAGGAGACAATATTTGAGGACAAGAGGTGATGGACTAAGGAAAGGAAAGAAGAGGAAGGGGGCAAGGAGAGGTGAGGAATAAGGCAAAGAGGAAAGGAAACTAGGTTAACGAGAGGAGAGAAGGATGATTTAAGGAAAGAGCAAAGACGAGACTGGAGGAGAACCAAGGACGGCAGGAAGGACGTCCAGAGGACATCAGGACGTCCAGAGGACATCAGGACAATATGTGACGTGAAAAAGAGTAAATAAACGATTCGGATCTGACTTGAAAATAAATGTTTCCAGATGATGAATAAATGACAAATAAAGGAGCATTTCCTGCTGTTGGTATGAAAATCTGTGTCTTCTTTTATTTTCTGTAATACTGTGGAAAAATACTTACATTTTGAAAAAAATGAAACAAACTTTAAATGAAATTAAAACAAAACACTTTGAATAATAATTTGGACATTTTGTACAGTTTTTTTTCCTTGAACAAAAGGGAAAAGCAACATATCAACATGAACATAATACACATGTGAACAATATATGGGGATGAAATAAAGAGATTATCTGCTGATGGTAACACGTCCCCCCCCCCCCCCACACACACACCTCCACGTCTTCAAGAGCAACACAGAGTCCTTCACGACGTCCCGATCACCGTCCTCACGCTCAGAGACGCCAAACCCAACGTCCATTAATCCTGCTCACTAGTGCAGATGTTGCAGAGAGAAGATCAGCATCTGGACGAGGGACGAGCTCCACTGGTGTCTTAAGGCCACGTGACGTCTCCTTCCCTCCGTCTCCTTCCCTCCGTCTCCTTCCCTCTGTCTCCTTCCCTCCGTCTCCTTCCCTCTGTCTCCTTCCCTCCGTCTCCTTCCCTCTGTCTCCTTCCCTCTGTCTCCTTCCCTCCGTCTCCTTCCCTCCGTCTCCTTGCCTCTGTCTCCTTCCCTCCGTCTCCTTCCCTCCGTCTCCTTCCCTCCGTCTCCTTCCCTCCGTCTCCTTGCCTCTGTCTCCTTCCCTCCGTCTCCTTCCCTCCGTCTCCTTCCCTCCGTCTCCTTGCCTCTGTCTCCTTCCCTCCGTCTCCTTCCCTCTGTCTCCTTCCCTCCGTCTCCTTCCCTCTGTCTCCTTCCCTCTGTCTCCTTCCCTCTGTCTCCTTCCCTCTGTCTCCTTCCCTCCGTCTCCTTCCCTCTGTCTCCTTCCCTCCGTCTCCTTCCCTCTGTCTCCTTCCCTCTGTCTCCTTCCCTCTGTCTCCTTCCCTCTGTCTCCTTCCCTCCGTCTCCTTCCCTCTGTCTCCTTGCCTCTGTCTCCTTCCCTCCGTCTCCTTCCCTCCGTCTCCTTCCCTCTGTCTCCTTCCCTCCGTCTCCTTCCCTCTGTCTCCTTCCCTCTGTCTCCTTCCCTCTGTCTCCTTCCCTCCCCCCCAAAAGCAAATATACACATTAATGCAAGAGAGTGTTCTACATGCTCCATGTGATCAGCTTGGAGGAAGCAATGGGAGGAAGGTATATTATCTCCTTCTGTTCCATTAAAAGAAGGTGGAGCCTCTTCATGTGGAAGCTGCCATGTGGCTGTCAACACGACGCTGGGCGAGTAAAGTCCATCAAACTGCAGTCTGAGGTTCACATGCAGAGGGACAGGGACCTGAACGTCCTCGCCTTGGTACCTGGACGCCTCAGGACGTCCTCCGTGTCAAAGTGACTCCTTCTGCACGAGGTCATGACGACAGTCCCCAAAAAAAAGGTTTTGACAAGGTAACGGTTTGAAGAACCAAGGCTTTGAGGACCATGTCAATTTAAACGGGTTCTTCTCTCCACAACTACTGAGGGTTTATGTGGTGACCTCGAAGCTACAAGCTTCCACCTGACCTGCATCAGACCAGGTTCCTTTTCTCAAAGTGAAATAGGGGCAATAAATACATTATTTACCGCCCCACACCACTTAATGATATAATATAGTGTATCTGAGGAGGGTTCATAGTACAAAGCCTTAATGAGCCGCTCAGATATCTGGCTTCAGGCCTTTTGATTTTAGGCTTCTCCAAAAAGTACAGCGGAGCTACAAGAAGGTGACTCTCTCTCTGCTGTGACCTTTGGATGAAGCAGAAGAGCCCTTAAGGTCACACATGAAGAATAGAACCAAGGAGCTGATCAAACTCTGACTGGTTGGATCCCCTCGCTGCTGGAGAGCGCTTTGTTGGTGGGAGACTCGTTCCAACGCGAGAGGAGGTCAGAGGTCAGTAGCAACATTTTACACGCCGATGGTGACGAGCCTGTGGGGTTAAAGGTCAATCCCACGCTGACACAGTACAACGGACAAAAAAAAGCAGCTTTTCTGTTGCAGGGAACAAAGCAGTGAAGGAATGCACAGAGGAGCGTAGCAGCTAAACAGAAGCCTCTGCAGCTCCACGCTGACATGTGGGACTCCACGAGGCTCAAAGCCAGCGTCCATCGCGCTGAACGCCGCCGCCGCCGTTTGAGAGCAAAGGGGCGTCCAGTCCGGAGACGGGGAGTCAGAGGAGGAGTTCCACGCCAAACGCAGACCTCCATCCAGCAGCATTTGGCCCTGCTGGATGTTCATCATTTTGGGATGAAGCTCTTCTAAAGTCTTCTCATTTTTAGACATCAGCTTTTAGTCTTTTAAGGAAACTCCAAACGTTTCCAATAACGATCACATTAAAAAGTGAGTTTCCCCCCAAAAACGCTGAACCTTTGGTCCACATCTCCTTATAAAAATACTATGAAATGTTTCTGAATGACTTTTCTTTTCCACACGCTTCGGTATAAATATGGAGAGAAAAAACAAAGTGAGAGAAACACATCCTTCTGAACACTTGAGGGAAGGGAAGAACCTTTTTGTACAAAGTGCAGGATGAAAACCTCGTATCACAAACACAGTTTACAGCATCGACCTGGAGTGAAAGATTGAGTATAGAAACGATTTAAAGTGAGTCATGAGGAGGAGAGCGAGCGCAGAGGGACGCCTGCTACAACTCCTCCTCCTTCCCCCTCAGTCCAGACCGCCCCCCCCCCCCCCCGCCCCCGCCCCCCCACCCCTCCATCGCCATCCGCTCTTTACAAAAGAAGACATCGCTCATCAGTCTGAGTGTGTTGGCACAGAAGCATCGGCACTCTGGTCTCTAACCCAATATAAGGACAAATATATTCATGGTCCAAGCTGCAAAACATCAAAGCAACTGAGTCTTTAAGAAAAATCAAACGGTTTGTATTACAGGTGCTTTTTTTCGCTGCACGTCATCGTACTGCATCACGCTTTATACGTTTGTACAAGGAAACAACTTCAAAATCACCCCAAATCCCCGTTTGCACTTATTTACAGAGACGTGATGGATGTGAAGAGTCGGGTTCCTCTGCTTCCTCCCTTCAAAGTCTCTTCTGCTCTTTAGTCGCTGCTCTTGATTGTGACTCTCGATTGTGTCGCTTTTGTCGGAGCATAAACTCGACAAAACAAAGTGTGTTTTGCACTTGTTGCTTGTGTTGCTGCTGACTGAATCACACGAGGAGCCGCCGGCTCCTTCTCATTGGTCCAGAGAGCCGAGCACCGGACGCCATGGAAGAAAAGAACACTGGATGTTTGATATATTTAGGTTCTTTAGTGTTAGAAGCACTGCAACTGTGTGTGTGTGTGTGTGTGTGTGTGTGTGTGTGTGTGTGAGAGTGTTCCTCAAACATGAGTCTGCATGCGCTGTGTGTGTCTTTGGGAATAGTCAGAGGGTGGAGACGAATATGAGAAGCGAGTGGAGGTTCCATACTGCCCCAGCCCGGTTTCAGGACTTTGCTGTCCCGGTCCAAGTCCTGGTCCAAGTCCTGGTCCTGGTCCTGGTCCCGGCCCTTGGCCCGTTGGATACATCTCGTAGGCCGGCCCTTCCTCCATGGTGGGAGCGAAGCCCGTGCGGTAGCTGGGGTACTGGGAGGGGTACCCGTAGTTGCTGTCCAGCAGGTCTCCGGGGTAATCGCCTGGCGACTGGAGAGCCGGGACGGGAGGCGCCTGCTGGCTCGGCGCCGCCCTGCTGAAGGTGTTGAACTGGGCGTAGGTGGCGTGGGACATCCTGGAAGGGGGCCGCGGGTCGTAGCAGCCCGCCCTCGAGCCCGGCACCCCGCTGGGGGGGACGGCCCCACCGGCCGGGGGTCCGCCGGAAGCGGCGCCGCCAGGGGGTCCGGCGTTTGGGTTGGGGGTGCGGAACTCGCCCTGGTAGTGGACGGCGCGGGACTGGGGGCGAGCTTCGTCGTGCGTGGTGGCTCGGACATTGTAGTAGCCGTTGGTCGGGTCCTGCGATCAGAGGGGGGGGGGGGGGGGGGGGACGTTAGTCGGTGACCCGTTGGTGACCCGTTGGTGACATGTGACCCAGATCCCACTTCAAAAGAGCCAAAGCTCACCTTGAGCTCGTACTCCTCCCGGGTGTCGCTCTCGCTCCGGATGTCCTGCTTCAGGTCCATGTCGTCTTTGAAGGGCTGATTGGAGGGAGAGAGGGAAACAGAGGGCAGAAACTACAGCGTCAGACGAGAAACACACACACGGAAAGAGGGAGGGAGAGAGAGGAGGGGAGGAGGGAGAGAGAGAGAGAGAGAGAGAGAGGAGGGGAGAGGAAAACACAGTTTCAGCTTTCTCGTCCCAAGAGACCAGAAGAAGACGTTCAGCGCCTTTAAAACAAGTTTTGGACCGAACTTTGAAACCGCTCGCCGGGTTTGATTCTCCGGGACGCGTTTCTAAAAGGACACAACGTTAAAGACAGAGTGTGAGTCTTTGTGCGTCTATGTTTGGTATTTCTGTGCATGTGCCATTTGCTTGTTTCGTGTATTTAAACACTTTCGTGTAATTTGCAGTGTGTTTGTGTATTTTCTGTATGTATTGTGTGTGTCGCCCCGTGTGTAAGCCCATTGACCCGTACGCCTCCTCCCGTGGCCCCCGGTGACTCCGTCGGGTCTCTACCCACCGAGTACATGGCCTTGACCATCCGCGTTGCCGTGGAGACGTCGGCCGCCTCCTCCTCCAGGCCGTGCGTCTCCTTGTTGACCGTCTCTACCTTGATGTCGGTTTTACCGAGGGTGACGCCGCGGCGGCCTGCAAGAGAAAGACGACCTCGGGTCACGTTCTGTGTCAAGATATAAACAAGGTTCATTATTTAAAAAGAAACAAAGACTTTATTCCATTTAATGCTTTTTTTCACCATGAAGGAAATAATTCCTTCGGCATGAATATTGTCTTGCAGGTTGAACCCCTCTCTGGGGACCAGAATGGTCCAATAAGACCCTATGAAAAAAGTGGAAGAGGAAAGGAGCTACCCGGCCCGGAGGAAGCCCGGGGCCCCCGTTTGGAGCCAGGCCCAGATGGAGGGCCCGACAGTGAGCGCCTGGTGGCCGGGGCTTGCATAGCCTCGGATCTGGAACCACACTCCTGGATAGGGGATGGACTCTATTCTAAAACGAGTTGAGCCGAAAGGCAAAGCTGTCGATCTACCGGCCAATCTTCATTCCTACCCTCACCTATGGGTCATGAAGGATGGGTCATGACCCAAAGAACTAGGTCACGGGTACAAGCGGCTCGAAGTGGGTTTCCTCAGGAGAGTGGCTGGCGTCTCCCTTAGAGATAGAAGGGTGAGAAGCTCAGCCATTCGCTCCTTTGCGTTGAAAGGAGATTGGGATCCCCCAGTCAGAGCTTGTAGATGTGGCCCGGAAAGGGAAGTCTGGGGCCCCCTGCTGGAGATGCTGCCCCCGCGACCCGACCCCTGGGTAAGCGGCTGAAGATGAGACGAGAGGTCGAACCCTGAATCCTCTTCAACATTTAAATACTAATAATATTTCTTCGTAGTTTATGAGGGAGCAGAAAGCTAACATCATCCAGCTCTCAGTACAGACAGAAGGTAAATCTTAAGCTTCTTTTAGACATAACACGTATTTCTTTCTAAATGTCATTACAGTGATCTTATTGGCTTGTGAGGCAGTAATATTCCAGAAACACTTCCACCGCAGCTCGAGTCTAAATTGAGTGGCGTCACATAAAGATGGAGAAAGTTGAATGTGCACAGAGGTGAACATTAAACATGTAATGTCATTTCATTAAAAGGCTTTTAATTAGGGATATTTTTTTTTTGATAGAATGATGGACCAGAAACTGTGGAATGTTGGAGCCAATGAAACAGTTTAATGTGTGAGCACTTTCTCAAAATTTTGGCTAAAGATGAATAAAAAAAATGATGGATTTGACAATACACTTCTTGCCAAGGAAACCCCAACAAAAGGATGGTTTGTCATTTTAAAGGAAAGCCTTTTCCTTTTCTTTTGCTCTCCGGGAGAACTGCTCACCTGCATCCAACAGAAGCTCAGGTGTGATTGGTCAACACCTCTCTCAGACTACAAAGGGAAATCCGAGCCTTTCTGAGTGTGAATCCAGACTCTGTGTGAAGAGATTACGCCTCGTGTAACCCGAGATCTCATCTCAGTCTTTACACCCCCGAGCGCAGAGCCGTCAATATTTGTTCGACGTGACAGCTCTCTCTCCCAAAAAAGCAGAGACCTCAAAAGCAACGATTTTAAGCCGTGAAGCGTGGAGCTGCAGCGTCGGAACGAGAGGCAGCAGCTCGTCTGGAGCCACGACGACGCCTGTTTGAGTTTCTGTTTCCAAGCGCTATCTTCTCTTTTGGTGCTGTTATCAGCTCTGAACCAGAAGATCCCCGGAAAATCCCCCCGGGGACCCTGCCAGTCACCTTCATTGTCTTCAGCGGGTTTCTAATTTTCCAACTTGGAGACACCACTTGAGTGCTCTGCTTCGGGGACGAGTGGCTTGTGCTCAGCCATCGGCTGCAGACGCGTGAAGGCGCCAAACAACACTCGCCTTTCAAGGCCCGGGGTTTCTGTTCTGTGATTTGTTTCATAGAAACGCGGTTCGACTGAGAGAAAGAACCGGAGTGGGCGTTTAAAGGCAGTTTGCCATATCATATGAATGTAAATCAATCTCCTTTAAATGAATATATAAAACACAGCTGGTTCTCCGTGCAGGATGACAGAGTGAGAGGATGAAGGGGAGAATGATGGACACACACACACACACACAGACTCACTGCCTTTGCGTTGGCGGTAGAGGAAGAAGGCGAACGCCAGCAGGACCAGAAGCAGCAGGATGAAGGAGCCCACCGTCCCACCGGCGATTATTCCCACCGGAACAATGTCTGAAACAAGACAAGAGGAGATCCGGTTTTGAGGGACAACTGCCGTTCTCGCTGTGCGAGGAACACGTCTCGAGTCTTTTAAAGGCTGCCGTGTGTCGGTAAGGTGTGCAAGTCAGACATGGGACTGCAAGAGATTCTTCTGAAAAGAAAAAGAATCAGATACAACAAGAATAAAACACACAACACTTTCTCCATGCAGAAGTCCTGGTCCTGGTACCACTGGACTTCCATCCTTTTGTTGACATTTAAAGGGCAACAGCTGATGGTTTCCTTCATGGTCACCTTGGTCATAAACAGCATAAAGTGCCCTTGTTAACGGACAGTTTTTTCCATACCGGTCTCCTCCAGGGTGATGATCATGGTCCCGGGTCCGAAAGCGTTCCAGGCGGTGCAGTTGTAGGGCGAGTGGAAGTCCGACTCCATGACGTTGTTGATGGTGAGGGTGGAGACCACGGCCCCGCCCTGGGACGGAGGTTTGCTCTGCTCCACGGTGTACCTCTCCATCAGGGTGCCCTTCTCCTTCTCCCACACGTTCTCCTTCCACGCCCACACCTGAGACGCACCGTTCAGAGGAGGATTCAGGCCAACGCGAGTGACTTAATTAACACAAAACTAGTTATTACCAGTAACTTTAACCAAGTATGAACTCTTAAATCTCTTTGCGTATGAATGAATTTGACTTTATTTTACCATTTTAACAGAGCCAATGTTTTGTCGCAAATTTAACTTTTTCTTTTTTCGCGATTAATTGTAATTACATTAACTACGACGCGATTAATCGTGATTTTTTATTTTTTTAATATTTTAATAATTTGACAGCACTAATATTTATATGTATATAAATATCAAGATGAGCTCGCTCTCAACCAAGTGAGATCTGCAGCTTCAAAAGGGTTTCATTAAAATGGGAAAGCAGCCTAAATTTAGAATTCAGATAAGATCAAAGGCCTGGTAAAACGTTTGGAAATCTATAAATCTGTTCCTAATCAACCCAGCAGGAATTGTCCTTAAAGCTCATAGGAGTCGGCGTGATTAAGACACAATTTCCAATTTGTTTAAATTTGTAGATTGTTTCATCTAAACTGCTGTTTTTACAGCTGCAACCACCCAATTTCACCTCATGGATTAATAATGGTGATTTCAGGTTATCTTATTTTATGTAGTGTTAACAACGATCGACACACGCACACACACACGCACACACACACACACACACACACACAGAGATCAAATCTGAAGTAAACCCTCAGCAAACAGATGGCTGGTGTTAAAAGTTCATGTTCAAGTACATGTTAAAAACAAATGATATTCTCTACACCTTGGTAAATATATACTTCATTTCTTCTGGTGCAGTATGTTGAAAGAATAATTTTGTCACAATAAAATCTGATCAGACAGACACGGAGTGCAGGAAGCGCACACAAAGATAAAAGGGTTTTACTACTAAATCTGCTGAGGTAGAATTTGAGGATATTAAATATGGAAGATTGTGATATCAAATATACATAGAGCCATATGTTAGGTTAATGTACCTTTTAACCTAATTTTAAAAAAATAAATGAAAATGCGATCATCAGTGGATGACGGAGGGAAACGAAACCCCCCCCCCAAAATGTCTCTTTTTCTCCTCTCTGACGACGTTTCCGTCTCCTCTCAGAATCTTCCTCAGAACGATTGTATTGCGCCGCTCGGCCTGGATTTTCTGTCTCTCCCTTTCTCAATTCCCGTTGCCTCTATCAGCACACGAGCACGCGGAGTCGTCCTCCATATTTTATAAGTCCTTGTGTCTCTGCATTAAGCCGAGACTACAGCGTCGTATCACATTATACGCTCTGAGCGCTCTTTGGGGGGGGGGGGGGGGGCGAAGCCTCCTAAAAGCTCTGATTTCTGTCATGTTGCCACTGCACGATTGGATAATTGACGCTGAGAGTAAAGAGTTGTGTTCTCCCCCATCTCTCTCCCCTCAGACCCAGTGTGTTTCACCCCCCCCTGGACCTTTTCTCACCCACGAGCCTTCAAACTCAAACGGTTTGACTTTTTCACGATTTGTGATGATTTGTGATCATATTGTTATTTGTATATTTCTGCAGTTACAGCATCACCGTAGAAGCAACGCTTTGTTATGGGAGAAAAGATGGTTGACACTTTGCAAAGGGACCGGGGGGGGAGACAATTTCAAGTCATCTTAATATCAAGACAATGTCATGGTCAGGATGACTAAAACTATAAGTAACCACCACCAGAAGCTGCTTCGTACATCAGCTGCCCCCCCCCCCCCCCACAACGTCCCAGTGCTTCGTCTCCTCGTTCCCTCCAGACACTCCAGCAGCTGCTCTTGATGAGTCACACCTTCCACCGCAGACCAGGAACAGATTGTCCTCGCATCGGAGAACAATGTCCCCCGTTGCAGCCCCCCCCTCCCCCCACGAGCCCTGAGCTTCTAACACCAGCGGGCCGGAGCGGAGGAGGGAAGAGGGAAGAGGTGCTTCGTGTTTCGGGATGAACGATGATGCTGTGATCAGGATCAGGAAAAGGTCGAGCACCTCCGCGGAGGACGGACTTACGATCTTATCGGGCGGCGGGGTGCTGGCGATGTAGCACTTGATCTCTCCTCGCTCCCCTCTGACGGAGTACTGGACGGAGTCGCTGGAGATGATGGGGGGGCCTGAGCGAGGGAGGAAGATGAGGAGAGAGAGAGAGAGAGAGAGAGAGAGAGAGGGAGGAAAGACACGGGGGGGAAACAACGAAATCAGAACGGTTTGGAGGTACGCTGACATTTTATGATGCCCTCATGTGCTTTTTTTATGTAAGATAGTGGTTTCCCATTAGAAATCCTTGCTGGTTCCTTCTGTGTGCAAAGGTTAACAGAATCACGGGCTCCTTTAAGACCAGATCGTCGGTCACCACGCAGGCTCAAGGACGTGCGTCACGCTGTGCCAGCCGGGGGGGGGCGGGCGGGGGGGTTTGGGATTTGAGGAGCATTTGTGAACTTGCTCTTTCGCCATTGTGTTCTTGGTGAATCCGTTTTGATCCATTAAGTTAAATCCGGTTCCCTCGAGGGAAGAGTTTTGACATTGAAGTGTTGGCTCCGGGCCCATTCGGAGATGAATAATTAGCGGGCGGCTGCAGTGTATCGTACTCTGCTCTCTGCGTGTAGCGCAGAAAACACGCGTGACGCGTGCGGAACAATTAAACAGATTAAACAAACACACGCGTGGTTTCATTATCTGACACCAGGCCTTTCCCACTAATGACATCCGTTCTGCACGTTTTTTCTCATGAACACCTTCGGGCCCGAGATGCGTCTCACGAGCAGGTCGAGAGCAACTGACCGTTGACGGTGAGCGTGACCTCCGTCTCTCCCACGCCGATCCGGGGCACGATGGCCTTGCAGACGTACTGGCCCGCGTCGGCCTGGCTCACCGACTTCAGATACAGCTGGTTGTTGTTGCTGAGCACCTGGACGCACAGAAACATGCATGAGGAACGGGCAGATGTGCGAGCGTGGTTGGAGACGGACCACGGACACGAAGAAGGAGGGAGATCCATGTTTAATTCATAAAACATGTTGATTTACTCCGCAGGATCCATCAGTGGCTGTTGTTCTTTTTTTTTTACTGGAGCTTTCTTAACTTGTCAGGCATGAATAAAATATATAAGAAATGAAGACGGAGTCTCGCTTCTTACGAGCGCTGTAACACAACTGAGGAAACATTTATGAAGTCTAGCTCGTGGAAATTAGTTTTTGGATATCGGGTTTTCTGAGGGATCTGACAGTGGTCCTTGAATGGGATCCGCTCCAACATGTTGTGGGCTGGCTTCCCTTTTCTAAAAAGCCCGGGGTTGAAGGATAGGCGGTTTGGTTCTCACCATGCTGGAGCCCTTCTTGGTCCAGGTCAGGGTGAGAGGGGGGTTCCCGGACCACTTGCAGTTCAGAGTGACGTCGGAGTCCACGTCCACCGTGACTGGCCTCGGCTCGACCACCAGTATCGGCCCGACTGAAAGGGAGTCTGAGAATAGAGCCCGCGAAGCAGCGACCTGGGCCTTACCAAACAGAACCGGTAAATGGCTGCGGGGGGGGTCCTACTCACAGTGCACGTCCACCAGGATGCTGACGTTGGTGCTTCCCACGACGTTGAAGACCTGACAGGAGACGGGCTCGGTGAAGAAGGAGTGATCCGCCGTGGTGACGAACACGCTCTCCCGGGCGCCCTCCAGCAGCACGCCGCCCTTTGCCCACCTGACACAGACGCAGGTCACCGGACCTCGGAGTTAAGTTTTTTTCCGCCTTTTCAAATCGTTGTCAGTGGTGGTTATAAACGATGGATTTACCCTCTAGTGGTTTTATATTACCATTTGGAGCTATTAAACTAAAGTCTAAAACTCCTCCATGTCAAAACCTAAGGGTAAGATTAGCAGCTAAAAACTGGAATTTCTTTTAATTTCTGTTATCCGGATTTATAGCTCAAAAACTCACAGAAGCATATTGCACATGTGCCATTAGATGGCATTTTAATATACACTCAATAGGCTTAGTGCCTAAGTGCCTGGCAGTGCTCCCACACCGGGACCCTCCGGAGGAGTCTCAAAACCTCAGATTAAAACCACCGGGTTAAGTCCAGCATTTAACGATTCCACTGCTTCAGTGCTGTCACTTAAGATTAAAGTCAGTGTTTGTTTGTTTAACTGTCCAATGCTGTCATTAATTCTGTCCTGCAGACCGAAATTAAAATCCATGATTCATGACGGTGGTTAAAGGCAGATTAGAATATGAGGAGGAAAAATTTGTTGTATTGAGCAGAATTGAAAGTCAATCACATGATCCATATGCAGCTAAATTACAGCTGACCTTTGCGTACTAATCATCTTTGATACAAATGCATTATCACGGGGTTGATTTTAGCCGAGAGTAAACATGTCACAGTACAACAGACAAAGCTGAGATGTTTAATGAAAATAGCGCTCTACAACAAGCTAAGTGTGAGCTACGCTAAGGTTAGCAAAGCTAGCTGTTGCTCAGCTACGTGGCATGGATCGACTTTGTTGAGCGTCCCGACGTTATGGGATAAAACTAATGTGCAAAAGGCAAATTATTCAGTTTCGTGAAAACAAAGGACGGAATAAGTAAAGGAGCATCACGGTTAACGCTGGTAAAATGTTGTCCAGACCTGAAGCCGATGATGGGAGGGTTTCCCGTGGCCTGACAGGTGAAGGTCACCCTCTCGCCCTCCAGGACGGAGCGAGGCTCGATGGACAGGGTCACCGTGGGGGAGTCTACACGGGGAGGGGAGGGGGGGGGGAAACATATTTGATGAACAACCAAAGAAGAACTGAACCACTGTTGTGTTTCAGCTGTTCCAAGCAGCAAAAGGATGGATTTCCCACACCAAATAAGTCACAACAAATGATGC